>NW_007726517.1:92951-305870 GCF_000696425.1 Galeopterus variegatus
TATATGCATATACATATATATGTGTGTGTATATATATATATATGCATATACATATATATGTGTGTGTATATATATATATATGCATATACATATATATGTGTGTGTATATATATATATATGCATATACATATATATGTGTGTGTATATATATATATATGCATATACATATATATGTGTGTGTATATATATATATATGCATATACATATATATGTGTGTGTATATATATATATATGCATATACATATATATGTGTGTGTATATATATATATATGCATATACATATATATGTGTGTGTATATATATATATATGCATATACATATATATGTGTGTGTATATATATATATATGCATATACATATATATGTGTGTGTATATATATATATATGCATATACATATATATGTGTATAGATATACATGTGCATATATATTCATTTTCTGTTTGTAATAATATTTATAACAGCAATCACATGATCAGCTAAAAATTGAAATTAATTATTAAGAATTGAAAATTTGTCTCAATCATTAATCTTGCCATTGTCAGGTTAGCCAGTTCCCTGTGGTTTGAGATGGACAAATCTACAGAGATCCCAGGAATACATCCTTCTCTGCCTATCTCCCAGAGTGTTCAGGAACTCTGTCTGAAGAAAATCTTAAAGCGCATCTGCTTTTCCCATTTGTGTTGAGCCCTGATAGTTTTTTAGTGTTTTAGATGTTTCGTTATTGAAGAACAATAGGAGCAAAAAAAATTAAGTTACTCCTGCTAAATTTGTACAATCAGTCTCAGCAACCTGGCTACATCCTTGAATCTATCTTTTCAAGCAATTCTGGCCTTAAGTTTCAGATTCATGCAATTTCCCTGGTTTTGACAATCTGCAGGCTATTTCAATACCCAAACCCAATGATTAGAGTGCCAAGACCATTATTTTCTTTAAATTCAAAAGGAAACCTTCCATTTTTTTCTATTTTATATTCAGCATTGGCTGCCACATTCTCAATGTCTTCATTGCCTTTCACAGTCTTCTTTCAAGTTGGGAGTGAGAAGTTAATGAAATTCAGGAAGAACAACATAAATGCAATCTCATCCCTGAGGGAAAATGCAGTCCATTTTGCCTAAGATTGAAAACTTCAACTCGTGCTCCTTGAAAATGTGTTTCCAGACGATCTTCATCATCACCCTCATTCTATTCTGAGTAAAACAAGAAAATATATGTGAAATACTTAGAAAAGCTCAAAGTACTGTACAAATATAAGGTTTGCTTATTATTATACTCAGATACAGGCTGCTGCTCAGGCATGTGATTCTCTTGCACAATGACCCAAGGCTTGATAATATGTCTTCTTACAACTGGTCCAAGAGTAGTAATTTGTAATTTTTTGGCCCTTGCTCTAGTACTGTAAGAAGTTACGGGGTTGGGGGGAGACTTAAAACTAATTCCTGTCTCACTACTGTTACAGTATCAAACCATAGCTGGATCTTATTATGTGCACCTGGTATCCAACTAGGCTGGGCCAGGGAAGTTTTTTTACATAAGGCCTGGACCTAGCTGGCCTCATATTATAATCAAATTTCAATATGTGGGGCATCTAATTCAACTCTCTTATTTTACACGCAGGCCAAAGGAATCCATAGACATAAAGTGATTTGCCCAGTGTTTCACAGTGACTCAAAGCCAAGCAGCAACTCTATCAGAGTCCGATGCAGCATCATGTACAAAATCATACTGCCTTTAGCTGAAACACATTGACAGTAGACAGACAGATTTTTTTTTTACACAATTTTTACAGATGAGCATAAGAGGCTGGTCTGAACATTGACGGTTTAGTTGACACGTCTTGTGAAAAACAAAGTCTGCAAAGTATTTCCATCTGTGGTAAAGTAGTCTTCATACCCATTAATAATTCACAACTCAGCTCAGCAAATGAAGCAGAGAACAAAATTGATCATTAGTGGAAACTACTATTGTCAGCACTAATAAAGGTAATTAACTTCAATGTTTAAGTTTTTTGCTTACCGAGTCACTGGCAAGGGATTTAAGAAAATAACTTTATGAGGAAATTAACCAGCCATTCCATAACTCTGTACTTTTGTTCCATTGTTTTAAACAGCTTAATTGCCAGGAAAACTTAAGCACACAAAATGAAAGGAATAAGTTGGGAACTCAGGGAGTGTGGTTCATCATTTTCCACGGCTTACTTTTTTCATTATACTTTCTATTTTTAATTAAATGAATAAAATAGCTGTGTTGCTTGTGAGATTATATACAATTGCCAAGTAAAGCTGCAGATATCTTTCTCCTTAATGTGCTTAGAGAAGACTGCTACGCTGTCTTTTAAATAGACACATTTTCTTCACTTATCTTGTTTTGAATTTGTACAGGATTATAAAATCACAACAGATGTTTCCTGTGGGTGCAGGGTACCAAATAAATTATACATCAGTTTCCCGTTGGTTTTTCTTCCTTAGGAGTCATCAGATTCTTTTGAGCTCAAAATTGGGTAAGACAAAATCAACTCTATTTTCTATCTTCTCTGTACCCTTATATTGGGAATGAAGGCCAAGCCAATGAGTAACCTGGGCATTCAGAATTTTTAATTTTTTTTAAAGAAAAAAGACAGTTTGACTATATGCCTATCCTCTCATTACATCAAAGTTTAAAAATTATTATTATTGTTGTGGTGGTTGTGGTTGTGGTTGTGGTTGTTGTTTTAACAGCTAGCTGGTATGGAGATCTGAACACATGACCTTGGTGTTACAAGTCTTTACTCTAACCATCTGAGCCAACCAGCCAGCCCCAACGTTTAAAAACTAATATATCAATACACTGACAGGAATTTACTCTGTATGGGCACAAGGTAAGGCACTATGGAGAACAGAGTATGATGAGACACAAACTCTAACCTCAAGAGATTACTATCAAAAGTAACCAAGTTAAACACAAGAGCCACACATTGCAGGGAACAACAGAATTCCTCTCTCCAGAGTTCTGAAAGCATTTTCAGGAGGTATAGACTTAGTTATGAAAAAGATGGCCACCCAAGCTTCCTTAAGTTCTATGAGTCAAACTCGATACCATTAAAAATTGTGGGGATTTGAAATCTTAGGCAAAAAACACCAAATTTCAACAGGAGCTAACAGAGATGACTTTGAAATAGGCTCTGCTGTCCCCACACATCATTCAATCATCTGGTACAATGATCTACTTGGACAGAGAGGAAGGTAAGTAGGAGGTAAGGTCCTCGATGACTCTCCAAGAAGCCTGTAGATGACAGTGCGAAGAAGAGGGTCTCCAGAACTACTGGTTTGTGTGAGCCTTATACAAAAAGTGGTTTCCTAATGAGAGTCAGAGGGCAATGGTCCAGCAGCTCTAAGAGAAAAACAAGCTACCTCTAGGTCCCATGTTTCTGAGGAGCGGTCATAACGAACAGCTCCCACATGGTCGTGGTTGCAAGGAGGGGAGGAGTAGGAGTGATTGCGTAACTAAATTAAGAGCATCATTTATAATGGAACCACATGCAAGAGGGAAGCCTGGGAAGTGTGAAAAGGTAAACTAGCAGAGGAATGGGCAAGACAAACTGAGGGCCAGGACGGTCCCACATTGGACAAAGATAATTACCAAGAATAGAAGAGTGGAAGATGCACCTTTGTTGAGTGAGAAGCAGGGTTTCTGGAGATAGAACCATCAGGCTACCAGGTGGCCTTTCCTCTGCTCTCCTTAATTATTCAAGCCTGGAAAGGCTTGTGTTTCCCAATTTATAGAGAGGTGAGGATATTCCACAAAGACTGACAAACTAAGAATTGAAAACTTATCTCAAATATGCCCTTATTATCTAACAAGCCTCAGTGTTTACAATATAAATCTTATCTTTAAAACTGTTCACACCTTAGCCCAAGGAACATATACCCTTATGACTTTTCTACTTCACTGTTTGGGCCACTCCCCTCCCCAAATCTAAAGAGCCATCATCATTGTCATTTATGACTATAAATATAGTGATGATGTGAGAGCCTAGAAATTACCATTGTTAGTCTGACCCAGGTTTTGCAAACATGGCTATGGCCTGTCCCTGTCACGTCTGAAATTGCTTGTCACTACTAAATGCAATGTATAAATTGTGGCAGCTGCAATTGGAGCAAAGAAACTATTGCTGTTCATTGTGAAAATTGTTTGTTCTGAAGCATCTTCTGCAAAGCAACTCTTTTCTAAAAGTGGTCCATTATTTCTTGAATTCTAACCATTTTTTTCTAACAAGTCAAAGGAGCAATAGCCCAAGGAGTGGGTGTATATGGAGCTAATGACAGCCTGGCCCCCTTCCCATGTCCTTACTTGCTCTTTGTTGCTCATCAGTTTAACCACCTAACATCCCAAGCTGAGGCCTCCCCTAGTTCCTGACACATCCCCAAGTTTGGTATCTATCGGCCCACATGTAACAGCTAGGCTCCTGTGTTGAAACTGGGATTTCCTTGAGGACCAACCATACCTGAGAGCTCACATCTTCTCCACCAAGCCCAAGTCAGGACAATATCTGAGCACACCTGTAACCTGATCCACAGCTTCCCTGCTATCACTCCTATTTTTTGTGGTCCAGTTTGCCTTACTTGCCTTCCTTACCTCTCACTCTCAACACTGCCCACTCTAGAACAGATGCCCCAGGCCAGGACAAGTACAGAGTCAGCATCTGAGAGTGAGTGCTTCTTTAGCTTTTGTGCCCTGGGCACCTCACTCTTAAAGAGGCACTCACTCTCAGGAGCACAAAAAGTGCCAATCTGCACTCGTGTGTGCCTGAGAATGAGTACCTCTTTAAACGTCATGCCTTAGGCATCTCCCTTGCCTTATCTTAGCCCTTTCCCTGAGAAACCCCATACTAACCCGCAGCCCACTCAGCAGGACCTTAATACCCTGTCTATTGTTAGTTGTTGTTGTATAACAACCCACCCCCAAAACTAGTGGCTTGAAATAACAACTATTTATTATTTATTTATAATTCTGGGGATTGGCAACTTGAGCTGGGCTCAGCTGAACAATTTTTCTGGTCTCATCTGGGCTGTCTCATGGAACCTTGGTTAGCTGAGGTTGGATTAGGTGGCTCTGCTTCTGGAGGTTAACTGGTTGTTGTATGGGGTGCCTAAGATCACCTCCAGAAGATCTTCCATCGTCCAACAAGGGCTTCTTCTCATGGAAGATAGGCAGAGTTCGAAAACAAAGAAAACAGACGTGCACAAAACATCTTGATGCCTAGGCTCAGAGATGGCACACAGTACTTTCTGCAACAATCTGTTGGCCAAAGAGAGTTATGAGGCCAGACCAAATTTAAAGTTTGGGAAATTAGCTCTACTTCTTGATGGAAGGAGATACAAAGTCACATTGCAAAAGGCCTTTATACAAAAAGGGGTTAAGTGCAGCCATTTTAATCATCAATCTACTACAACTTGCTTAGCCTCGCCCTGGCCAAGCTTCTTCCCCAGAACTGATCCGTATTTTCAAACCCTTATCCTATTGAGTATGGTTCTGCTCCATATGGACACATATCTAATAAACTGAATAAGAGCCAACTGTTTGTCAAGTTTTTAACAGCCATCTGGATTCCTAACAGATTTATACATGCCTATAAATTCATTGATAACAAAATTCTGGAAGTTTGACTGAGACTATTGCATTCCTTTGACAATTTTCCTAGACTGCTGTTTTCTCTCCTACAGGCAAGCCTCCTTAACAATTTCAGTTTCATCCTCTTCATTACACTCAGTCCTTGCTCTCTCTTTTTCATAGAACCTCTCCTCCTTCCCCTAAAGGACCCTGCTACCAAGCAAAGACTTACATGAAAATCTTCCTGAATTACAACAGCTGTGACAATTTCTTCTTATCAAAATCAGTGATTCTCAAAGAATAGTTTCTTCAACAAATGATGTCAGAACAACTGGATATCCACATGTGAAAGAATGAAGTCAGACCCCTATCTCATACCATATACAAAAATCAACTCAAAATGGATCAAAGATCTAAAAGTAAGAGCTATAAAATTCTTAGAAGAAAATGCAGGGGAAAATCTTCATTACCTTGAATTTGGCAATGGATTCTTAGATATTACCAACAATACAAGCAATAGCAAAAAGATATAAATTTGACCTCATCAAAATAAAAAAAACTTTTGTGCATCAAAGAATACCATCAAGAAAGTGAAAAGACAACCCAGAAAATGAGACGAAAAAAAAAACTGCACATCAAGCTGCTGATAAGGGTCTAGTATCCAAAACATATAAAGAACTCTTGCAACTCAACAACAAAAAGATGAACAACATATTTAAAAATGGGCAAAGGACTTGAATAGACAGTTCTCCAAATAAGACACAAAAATGGCCAACACATGAAAAGATGCTCAAAATCATTAGTCATTAGGGAAATGCAAATCAAAACCACAGTGAGATTAATATTTTTTTTTTAAAAAAAAGCAGAAAACAACAAAACAACAAATATGACCAGGATGTGGAGAAATTAGAACCCTCGTGCATAGCTAGTAGGAATGTAAAATTGTATAGCTGCTATGGAAAACAGTTTGGTAGTTCCTCAAAAACTAACATAGAATTATCATATGATCCAAAAAATTCCACTACTAGGCATATATCCAAAGAAATCGAAAACAGGTAGTCAAACAAATACTTGTACACAAACATTCATACCAACTAGAAAAAAAAATAGAACCAACCCAAATGTCCATAATTGGATAAATGGATAAACAAAATGTGGTATACACATACAAGGGAATATTAATCAGCCATGAAAATGAATGCAGTATTGAAATATGCTACAGTGTGGATGAACCTGGAAAACAATATTCTAAATGAAAAAAGCCAGACACAAAAGGTTGCATTTTGTATGATTCCATTTTTTTTAATTTTTATTATTTTATTTTATTTTATTTTGTCAATATACAAAGTGGTTAAGTATTGTGGCCCATTACCAAAACCTCCCTCCCTCCCAACAATATCCTTTCTGTTTGCTTGTCGTATCTACTTCAAGGAATTGTAATTGTTATGTTTCTTCCCTCCCCACCTCCAGGTTGTTTGGGTATTTATTTATTTATTTTTAGCTCTCACAAATAAGTGAGCACATGTGATATTTCTCTTTCTGTGCCTGAGTCATTTCACTTAATATAATTCTCTCTAGGTCCACCCATATTGTTGCAAATGGCAGTATTTCATTCTTTTTTATAGCAGGGTAGTATTCCATTGTGTAGATATACCATATTTTCCGTATCCACTCATCTGATGATGGACATTTGGGATGGATCCAACTCTTAACTGTTGTAAAGAGTGCTGCAATGTATACTGGAGAACACATATACCTTCGACTTGATGATTTCCATTCCGATGGGTACATTCCCAGCAGTGGGATACCTGGGTCAAATGGTAGATCTATCTGCAATTATTTGGGGAAACTCGATACCATTTTCCATAGAGGCTGCACCATTTTGCAGTCCCACCAACAATGTACGAGAGTTCTTTTTTCTCTGCAACCTCACCAGCATTTATCACTCACAGTCATTTAGATATTAACCATCCTAACTGGGGTGAGATGGTATCTCAGTGTGGTTTTGATTTGCAATTCCTGAATGCTGAGTGATGTTGAGCATGTATTCATATGTCTGTTGGCCATTCGTATATCTTCCTTTGAGAAATGTCTATTTAGCTCTTTTGCCCAGTTTTTAATTGGGATACTTGTTTTTTTGTTGTAAAGTTGTTTGAGTTCCTTGTATATTCTGGATATTAATCCTTTGTCGGATGTATATATTTCAAATATTTTCTCCCACTCTGTTGGTTGTCTTTTCACTCTGTTAATTGTTTCTTTTGCTGTGCAGAAGCTTTATAGTTTGATATAATCCCATTTGTTTATTTTCCCTTTGGTTGCCCATGCTTTTGGGGTCATATTCATGAAGTTTGTGCCCAGTCCTACTTCCTGAAGTGTTTCTCCTATGTTTTCTTTGAGAAGTATTATTGTTTCAGGGTGTGTATTTAATTCTTTAATCCATTATGAGTTGATTTTAGTATACGGTGAGAGGTATGGGTCTAGTTTCATTATTCTGCTTATGGATATCCACTTATCCAAGCACCATTTGCTGAAGAGGCAGTCTCTTCCCTAGTGTACAGGCTTGGTGCCTTTTTCAAAGATCAGATAACTTTAGGTGCATGGGTTGATTTCTGGATTCTCTATTCTATTCCATTGATCAGTGTGTCTCTTTTTATGCCAGTAACATGCTGTTTTGGTTATTATACCTTTGTAGTATAGTTTAAAGTCAGGTAGCGTTATGCCTCCAGCTTTATTTTTATTTTTATTTTTTTGCTCAGAATTGCTTTGGATATGTGTGGTCTTTTGTTATTCCATATAAATGTCTGGATAGTATTTTTTCCATTTCTGAGGAAAATGTCATTGAAATTTTGAAGGGGATTGCATGGAATTTGTATATCACTTTGGGTAGTATGGACATTTTCACAATGTTGATTCTTCCAATCCAAGAGCATGGGATATCTTTCCATCTTCTTGTATCCTCTTTAATTTCTCTCAGCAGTGGTTTGTAGTTCTCATTATAGAGATTTTTCACATCCTTGGTTAACTCAATTCATAAGTATTTTATTTTTTTGGTGGCTATTGTAAATGGGCAAGCTTTCTTGATTTCTCTTTCTACATGTTCACTATTGGAGAATAGAAATGCTACTGATTTTTGTGTGTTGATTTTGTATCCTGCTACTGTGCTGAAATCATTTATCAACTCCAAGAGCTTTTTGAAGAGGCTTTAGGCTGTTTGATATATAGGATCATGTCATCTGCAAACAGGGACAGCTTCACTTCATCTTTTCCAATCTGGATGCCGTTTATTTCCTTCTCTTCTCTGATTGCTCTGGCTAGTACTTCCAGCACTATGTTGAATAGGAGTGGTGAGAGTGGGCATCCTTGTCTAGTTTCTGTTCTTAAAGGAAATGCTTTCAGCTTTTCCCCATTCAGGATGATATTGCCAGTGGGTTTATCATATATGGCTTTAATTATGTTGAGATACTTTCCATCTATACCTAACTTGTAGAAAGTCTTTATCATGCATGAGTGTTGAATTTTATCAAATGGTTTTTAAGCATCTATCAAGATGATCATATGGTCCTGGTCTTTGATTTTATTGATATGGTGTATCACATTTATTGATTTGCCTATGATTAACCAACTGTGCATCCCGGGAAGAATCCAAATTGATCATGGTGTATAATTTTGGTATATGTTGCTGTATTCTGTTAGTTAGTATTCTATTGAGGATTTTTGCTTCTGTACTCATAAAGGATATTGGCCTGTAGTTTTCTTTTTTAGTTGTATCTTTACCTGGTTTTGGTATCAGGGTGTTATTTCCTTCATAGAATGAGTTTGGGAGAATTGCCTCTTTTTCAATCTTTTGGAATAGTTTGTAGAGAATTGGTGTCAATTCCTCTTTGAATGTTTGGTAAAATTCTGCTGTGAATCCATCTGGTCCTGGGCTTTCTTTATTGGGAGCCTTCTGATAACAGCTTCATTCTCTTTTATTGTTATTGGTCTGTTCAGATTTTCTACATCTTATTGGCTCAGTTTTGGTAGCTTGTGTGTGTCAAGAAATTTATCCAATTCCTCCAGATATTCAAATTTGTTGGCATATAGTTGTTTATAGTAGTCTCAAATGATTCCCTTTATGTTAAATATATCAGTTGTAATATCACCTTTTTCATTTCTGATTTTTGTTATTTGAATCTTCTCTCTTCTTTTTTTAGTTAGCCATGCTAATGGTTTGTCAATTTTATTTTTCTTATCAAAAAACCAACTTTTTGATTCATTTATCTTTTGTATTGCTTTTTTGGTTTCAATTTCATTAAGTTCTGCTCTGTTCTTAATGATTTCTTTCCATCTGCTAAATTTGGGTTTGGATTGTCCTTGTTTTTCTAGTTATTTAAGGTGAAGTATTAGGTTGTTCACTTGCCATGTTTCCATTCTTCTGAAGTAAGCATTTAATGGAATACATTTCCCCCTTAGTATTGCTTTTGCATTATCCCACAGGTTTTGGTATGATGTATCATTATTTTCATTAGTTTCAATAAATTTTCTGATTTCCTGTTTGATTTCATTATGGACCCATATGTCATTAAGTACAATGCTGTTTAATTTCCATGTGTGTGTATAGTTTCCAGAATTTCATTTGTTATTGATTTCTAATTTTAATCTATTGTGGTCTGAAAAAATACATGGGATAATTCCAATTGTTTTGAATTTGTTGAGACTTGTTTTGTGACCTAACATGTGATCTATCCTAGAGAATGATCCATGTGCTGATGAGAAGAATGGATATTCTGACGTGGTTGGATGGAATGTTCTGTAGATATCAGCCAAGTCCAATTGGTCTAGAGTGTTGTTTAGATCTTGTGTTTCTCTGCCGATTCTTTGCCTAGATGATGTGTCCAATATTGATAGTGGGGTGTTCAGGTTCCCTGCTATTATGGTATTAGTGTCTATTCCCTTATTTAGGTCTAATAGAGATTGCTTTATAAATCTGGCTGCTACAACATTGGGTGCATATATATTTATGATTGTTATGTCTTCTTGATGGATCAATCCTTTTATCATTATGTAGTGCCCTCATTATCTCTTTTTATGGTTTTTAGTTTAAAGTCTATTTTATCAGATATAAGAATAGCTACTCCAGCTTGTTTTTCATTTCTGTTTGCATTAGAAATCTTTTTCCATCCTTTCACTCTTAGTCTGTGTGAGTCTTTACAGGTGAGGTGGATCTCTTGAAGGCAGCATATAGTTGGGTCCTCCTTTTTAATCCAGTCAGCCAGTCTGTGTCTTTTGATTGGGGAATTTAACTCTTTTACACTAAGAGTTGTTATTGAAAATTGTTGATTAACTCCTAGTATTTTATTGATTTTTGTTTGGATGTCTTAAGTGTCTTTTATTCCTTTCTTTCTGATTTACTGTTTGTTTCCTATATTTGTTTGTTCCTTGGATTGTAGATAACCTTTTTTGTTGTTGTTTTCTCTTCATTGTTGCCATTTTTATTTTACCAGTGGGTTTTGAATTTTGTCCAGTTTTTATGGCAGTGGTAGTTATTTTTCAGGAACCAAACCCAGTACTCCCTTGAGAATTTCTTGTAAGGGTGGGCATGTGGTGGTGAACTCCCCCCCCCCCCCCTTGTCTGAGAAATATACTATTTGCCCTTCATTTCAGAAGCATAGCCTTGTGGGGTAGAGTATTCTTGGCTGGCAATCTCTGTTTTTTTAGTATTTTGAATATATCATCCTATTCCTTCCCAGCTTTTAGGGTTTGTGTTGAAAATTCTGATATTAGTCTGATTGGGGCTCCCTTATAGGTGATTTGATGCTTCTCTCTTACAGCTTTTAAGATTTTCTCTTTTTCTTTGAGTTTTGCCAATTTGACTATAACATGTCATGGGGAAGACCTTTTTGGGTTGAATACGTTTGGGGATCTTTGAGCTTCCTGGATCTGAAAATCTGCATCTTTTCCTATACCTGGGATGTTTTCTGCCACTATTTTGTTGAATATGTTTTCAATGCAGTCTCCTTTTTCCTCCCTTTCTGGAATACCCATGACTCGGATATTTGTGCGCTTAAGGTTGTCTGATATCTCTCTTAGATTTTCTTCAATGTTTTTAATTCTTTTTTCTTCCTTCTTTATTTATTTATTTTTTGTCTGCCTGTGTTATTTCAAACAGCCCATCTTCAAGGTCAGAAGTTCTCTCTTCTGCTTCTGCAAGCCTGCTGGTTAAACTCTCTGTTGTGTTTTTTATTTCATTGAATGAAGTCTTCAGCTTGGCAAGCTCTGCTACATTTTTTTTCAGGGCATTGATTTCCTTGTACGTTTCTTCTTTCAGGTCCTGTATACTTGTCCTCGTTTCATCATTTTGTCTAGCTGAGTTTTCTTATTTCTCATTTAGTTTCCTTAGAATTATCACTCAAAATTCCTTGTCAGACATTTCAAGGACTTCTTGTTCTATAGGATCTAGAGCTTGAGAGTTATTACCCTTTGGTGGTGTACTTTCTTGATTTTTCATATTTCTGGTATCTTTCCTTTGATGTTTAGTCATTGTGGCAGGGGATTTCATGGTCCACTGGTTTGACACTATTGTCTGGCTAGGATGCTGCTGGGGCTGCCAATTTGGTATGGCTGCGTCAGTGTCTGCTCGGTTGCCCACTAGTGCCTTGGGTGCATGGTCACCTTGGGTCTTGGGCCTCTCTGGGGAGGTGCCTCTCTGGTCAGCATGCACTCAGCCAGGCTGGGGATAGAGTCGGGTGGCAGTGGCAAGGCCTACCCGCTGGGTCATGTGCTGGCAGCACAGGGTGCATGGTCTCCATGGATCTTAGGCTTCTCTGGCTGGGCACCTCTCTGATCAGCATGCACTCAGCCAGGCTGGGGATTGAGTCAGGTGGCGGCGGTGAGGCCTACCTGCTGGGTCACACACTGGCACTGCAGGGCACATGGTCTCCACGGATCTTTGGCTTTTCCAGCTGGGCACCTCTCTGATAGGCATGCACTCAGCTGGGCTGGGGATTGAGTTGGGCCTATGATTCCATTTATATGATATATTCAGAATAGGCAAACCCATAGAGACAGAAAGTAAATTAGTGGTTACCAGGGGCTGGGGAATAGGGAGTGACTGCTTAATGAGAACAGGGTCTCCTTTGGGGGTGATGAAAATTTTTTGGAACTACACAGAAGTGACAGTTGCACAAAATTGTGAATATACTAAATGCCACTGAATTGTACACTTTAAAATGTTTATACTGAATTTTTTTTAAACACTTCACATCCCCCAAAACTCGGATTCAGTAGGTCAGGGTGGAGTCCAAGTAGCAGTACTTTTTAGGAAACACTCCTGGTGATTATAATTAGTAATAACATTTTAGAATCACTGATACAGATTAAAAAGAATGGCTGATGGGCCAGCCCAGTGGCGCACTGGAGAGTGCGCCACTTGGGAGCGTGGCGGCGCTCCCGCCATGGGTTCAGATCCCATGTGGAGACCAGTTCCCACTCACTGGCTGAGCGTGGTGCGTGTGCAACACCAAGGGTTGCGATCCCGTTGCCGGTCCCCAGTACGGGCATGACACCGAGGGTTGCGGTCCCGTTACCGGTCAGTAAAAAAGACAAAAAGGGGGAAAAAAAAAAAAAGAATGTCTGAAACTTAACCCATTTAAGCCAATTTATTATTTATCAAGGGTATGCAAAATACTGCAATGGTCTGCTTAGCATGGTGAGAGATGCAAGGTTGAATTCCAATTGTGACAATTGTCCAGGTCTGCACATGGTTTCTTGCTTGTGGAGCTGTGCAATGGAGCCCAGACATGACCGCAAATATCTCTGAAGGCCCAAGACAAGAAAAACGAGGCTACCTTGGATTATTTGAAGATTATCAAAATTTCTAATGTGGGCTTCTAAATCTTCCAAATGTAACAGTTAGATATGACCACAATAATATTGTGTAACAAACCACCCCAAGCCGTAGTAGCTTCAAAAATAGTTCTCACAAATCTATGAGTTGTATGGGATGACTGTGCTTCAGGCTGCTTTGGCTAGAGCAACTCTGCTCCACATTTCTTTTATCCTCCTCTTGCGATTGGAAAGTTTGCTGTAATATGTGTTTCTAATCGGGATGGCACAGGTGTAAGAGAATAGACCCCACCGAAAAAGCACCTTTTATTTATATTTTATTATATATTGACAAGTTATAGTTGTATATATTTATGGGGTACAAAGTGGTTGTATAATTTTTTAATATAGTGTGGGGTTATTAAAACCCCTGCCTGCATCACAACTTAGCCAAAGCAAGTTACATGGCTAAGCCAAAAATCAAGGGACAGGGAGAATATTCCATTTACAATGAGGAAGTCAGGGAAAGACTTCAAAGTTACATGGCAAAGAGTATGGTTGCATGGAGGAGTGAAAATTCAGGACAAACAACTAATCTACCACACATAGTAATAATAATTATGAAAATGCTGCTAAAATAATGTTATTTATTAATAACTATGTGCTAAGAATAATATATTTATTATCTCATTTGATCCTTAAGACCAACCTTGTAAGGTAGATATTATTATCTCCATTGCCAAAAGAGGACATGGAAGCCCAGAGAAGCTAAACATTTAGCCCCAAATCAAACCACTAGTAGATACCAGAGTTATGATTCAAACTCAGGTGTTTTCTACCTTAAATCCTATATGTTCTTTCCACATCAGTATGGTCCTGGTGACAGATGTCTAGTTTGTGAGAAAAATGTCTGATCTGTTGTGAAGTTAACAGCAGCAGGAATGAGCTATACTAGATAATTCAGGGATAGACCTCTGGGGGCTGGCATCTTTCTGGAGCGGTAGTTTTCAAGAGCATCCCAGAGCAACTAAAGCCAGGGGATCTAAATTAAAAAATGTCCGGGGAGAAGCAAAGAGTCCAATGTGAAGATACAAATTTATCACCACATTCAAAAGTCAATTCTAAAGCTGAGAACAGATGAAACAGAGGTCAGGAGTAAACAGGCATAGGAGGTGTTGTGCAAGATGGGGGTATGACGGATGCATTAGTTAGGGCAATCTAGGCAAGCTGTTATAACAAATCCAAAAATATAATGGTTTGAACCACCACAGGAAGTGCCCCAGGTTCTCCCAAGCTGGGGCAGTGGGGGGCTGAGGGCCTCAGCCACACCCCCCTGACACCCACAACCATCCCAGTGATGACCACCAAGCTGCTGCAAGAAGCTCCCCGAGCTCCCAAGTTGGGGCATTAGGGGGACCAGGGCTTCAGTCACATCCCTCTGACATCTGCACCCAGCCCAGCAATGACCAAGCCACTGCTGGAAGCCCCCTGGTCTCCCCTGCAGGAATGAGGGGGGTGCCACAAGCCTCAACCCCACTCTTCCTACTTCCTCCTTCTCCCACCCTATTTCCTTCCCCTTTCCCCTCTCCCCTTCCTCCCCAACTGCTCTGCAACACATCATAGAATGTAAAAAAAATAGTAATATTAATAAACAAATACACTAAAAACAAAACAAAACAAAAAAGTATATAATGGTTCAACACAATGGAAGTTCATTTCTCTCACTCAAGTAACAGTCCATGGCAACTACAGGTTTAGGGCAGAATGAGGAGGAGTTGCTCTCTTCTAGACAATCATTTGGGAGACTAGGTTGACAATAGCTTGGCCATCTTGAACATATGGCTGCAAGGTAACACTGGGTATCATCACCCTCATCAGCTGGAAGAGGAAAAAGTCATAGAGGCATGTGAACAGGAGAGTTTATTGGGCCAGACTTGAGATTTTCACTCAAATTTCATTGGCTATAACTAAGTCACATAATCTCACCAAATGTCAAGGGAAACTAGAAAAGGCAGCAAAGCTGTATTCCCAAGAAGTGGTGATGGATTTTAGTGAACAACTGACAGATACTGCCACAGAACAGTCAAGAACTTTTACCTTGCTTGGGGCTGAGTCACCTAGAATTTTCCTGGATTAAAAAAAAAAGATCAAAGTGGACAGCTCTAGTTTCTCCCTGTGGTGGAGTCCCTATTTAAGGCCTCGATTTATCACAGCTCTCTGCATGCACACCCTTACCGTGGCATCATCATGGGCAGAATATACTTCTCTGGCCCTTGACTGTCATTTTGGCCATGTGACTTGCTTTGGCCAATAAAATGGGGCCAAAGTGACAGTGTAGCTGTTCCAAGCCTGAGCCTTCAGAGGAAGTGTGTTTCTGTTTTCTCTCTTGTGTTTTTACCATCACAATGAGTAGAACATATGTAGGCTGGCCCAATGATCCCAGGAAAAAGAGAGACATACAGAGTAAAACTAAATTGTCCCAGCTGAACACAGCCCAGATCAGCTGATCTCCAGACAACCCTTATATTTGTGAGCTAAATACTCACTTTTTGTTGTTTACTCTTCTGTTGTTAAATGCTGTGGCTGTTTGTTATACAGCATTATTGTGGCCATAGTTAACTGATAAACTGCCCCAGCCCTATCTCACCACATTTAATCGTCACATGGCCTAAAGTGCCCTCAGTCATGCCAGGGTGGGGACATCACTTGTAGTCAGCTTCTTCAAGCTAAGTGTCCTGCTGATTTTCAGGTAAAACCAAAGGTAAGCTAAATTCTAGAATCCATGGATGCCCAAGAAGGAAAACAAACATTCCTCTCTGTCAGCTGATTAAGAACACGATGCTGCTAACTGCATCATATTCAGAACTTCATGACTTCTAACACGTTCCACAGAAGAAGCAGATGTCATCTTGACAGGATTTCTTTGTTTTCTCAATAGATGCTACAAGAGCTTCCCATGCTCTCTAGAGCAGGCAATTCATCAAGAGATCAAGATTATTCACTGTGTTTTATTAATACATTTTATGCAGTCATACTGATTTCAAACAAAAGTTCTTTCTGTCTAATGGTTCTGGCCTCTCATTTGACAGGGAGCATTATTTTAGAACAATTGTATCAGTCCAAAAGTTATCTTCAGTATAAAATGTAAAGAGACTACCACAAGTGCTTCTACCTATAACAAAGTGTCAAAAACTTCCTGAATCTGACAGCTTTATCTAGAAATCGAAAATAACATTTTACCTTTTCTTTCTCTGTAATATCAGTTTTTTAAAAAAAAAAACGACATTAGATGCCATGGAGGTCTCAGAAGAACAGAGTATATAGTAAGACCTACTGCAAATCAGCCTAATCTGTTTAAGCAGTCAAGTGGCATGTTCAGATGTTACCAATATGACCATCTTTGAATTGCCCTCATCTTCCCATTCCACCCACAAAAGTCCCTTCTTTTGAAACACCCCCTCTGAACCACTGAGCACATTAAGCAAACAGAAGTATAAATTGTTGCTGTCTCAGGGGGAAGTTTGAGTCATGTATGTTGTTGTAGCCAATAGAACATGCTTCCCAAACTTCCAACTACCAGGGCTCTGGGCCCTGGCTGCTGCACGTTGAAATCCATTGCTGCATTTGTATGGGGCCACACCTTCCACAGGCTTCTCCCAGCCAATGATTTGAGCATGGCATGGGTACAACGTAAGGCAGGCTCATTTCTAGGAAACAAATAGTACCTCTGATGGCTAAGGTTGGCTGGAGGACATCACAACAGCCTTGCCAAACCTTCATTTGACTGCATATCTGTCTTGGATGCTTCCGCCCAAACTCTTGTGCTCACCTTCACTCAAGTCACACTTGCATTGTGGTCTGATGGCTCTCCCAGACTTTCCCAGCTTCCTCTCCATTTTCTTTCACAGGTATTTTCCTTAATAAGAACTGTGCACATTTAATCCTGTCGTGACTTCTGCTTCTTAGAGGATTCAGACTTACACATCTATATATAGTATGTGAGTGAGACTGAGGGTCATCAGGGGAGAATGGTCTCTCTGCTCTTAAACAAACCTACTCTTAAGTAAACCCAGTGAATCTTCTGACTGGCCTAATAATAAATTATTTGCATTTGCTTGTTATAATTGATTATAACAATAATAACCTACCCCTTGGTTATTATTACAATAGTGAAAGAAGATACATTTAGTCATCCCACTTACTGCCTTGGGTTGAATGTCCCCCCAAATTTAATCCCCACTGTAACTGTTGAGGGTGGGAAATCCTATTGTGTTAATTGAAAGGTGGTCGCTTGAAGAGGTGATTAGATTGTAGGATCATGCAGTAGTGAATGGATTAATAATGGTGGTCATGGGCATGATTTGGAGGGCTTTAAAAGGAGAGTGCACGTGGAGGTTAGTCTCTTTTTCTCTCTACTCCACCATTTCACAGTGTGATACCCTGCCATCACTGAAGTCATCACTAAAGAAAACCTTCACCAGATGTGTTCCCTGGACTCTGGACTTCCAGCGTCTGAAACCGTAAGCAATAAACCTCATTTTCTTTATAAATCACCCAGTTTCAGGTATTTATGTCATAAGCAAGAGAAACGGACTAATATACGTACCATTTCTAAACACGACCTAGGACTCACTAAATATGACTACATACCTCATTTACTTCAATCTCTCTCTGATTCAGACTGTTTCCCAGAGGAGAGGGTCTCCCCATCAGTGGGAACAGTAAGGTGAGGACAACGCAAGCACTGGTGAGTACCCGAACAGCTTGGTGACATTCACCAATGCTACACCCCAACTTCAAAGCTTTGCAGTCTTCTCATTTCCAGACAACAAAATCCAAACTCCTTGGCATGATGTATAATTCTTCCATGAGAGCCAAAGTCCTTCGTAAATAATCCCAATTTGCCTTCTAAGTCCCTCCCACAATTCCTGTCACTTTCCAATGCCATCCTCCAGGCACTTCTTTTCTTACTGTCTAATTCCCAAAGGATTCAAATGGCATTTGAGGAATAAGAGCTCCTGCCCTGCTTGATCACAATAGGGACAAGATGTATGTGTGGGGAGTAAGGACAACATTAATTGGCCAGGAAGTAGAAGAGAAGGAGAATTAGCATCTGAACATGGCCAAACATCTGAACATTCTCACCCTACCTTTTTAATTAAGGCAGTTGATCATCTCAGCTTGGTATTTTTTCCTCTAAAATTAAGTTTCTGCTGGCTATCAGTCTTTACATCAACAGATACCTATTTTCCAAATGATTTTTAGTTAGCAAATCTCGGAGCAGCATTTTATCACAGCCCACAGGTCGGTGACTAAATACACTACTGCTGATTTGCTTAAGCAATGTGCAGGAGCAACCTGAATGAAATCTCTTGGTGGGACCTCATCTTGGATTCTGGCCTTGCCCCAAAACCTTAGCTGTGATGCCACATGCCAGTCCATTGAGGTTTCATTTACATAAGACTCTTAATGCTGTCTGAATAACATATTTCTTGTCGCCCCATTTTCTATAGTTCCCACTATTTCTGCCCTGAATTTCCAAAGCCATGTTCTATTCTGTGCCTCAGTGCTAGACTCTTCGTTCTTGTCCCATTGACGCTTGACTCCTCCTGGGTTCCTGGTCTGTACCAGATTTGCTTCTTGATTTGTGATTGTTCGTCCCCTCAGTTCCTAGCACGAAGGGCACTGTGTGGCACCATTCCAAGCAAATGGCCTCAGATCAGAGTGTAGAATAGACTAGAACTAGGCAGGAATGGGAAGGAGACTGGAACATAAGGCTATAGACATTGCTCCTTGGTCATTTTTCAGCACCATCCCATTCCTCCCATAGAAACTTAGCTGCCAACACTGAGAATATCTGCTGCATCTCTAAGTCTCAAAACACCACCAAGGTCATCTATGAATGAGGCTTCAACACAGAGTGTGAGCCTGGCAATATCAGAGAATAAAAACAGATTTTACAGCAGCATTTTCTAACCAGAGCCTTTATCCAAGAAATATATTTCCTCAGAATGTGATTCATCAAAAAGCAGTTTTATAAGTCACTAAGAGGTGCTATATGAAAGAAACTTTATTTTCATGGTCAAATAAGTCTGGCAACTGTGACTTACACAAAGTTAGGTAATTTTCTTCACTGTGGGACTTCTCAGAGCTTTTACTTCGCTAACAGGAATTGTGAATCACCAAGAAGTAGATATAGCATGAAGCAGTTGTCAAACTTACTTTACTATGGAAACCTTTTTTTTTTTTTTTCAGAGTAAACCTATTGATGTCTTGCATAGCCCAGTGTTCAGAGGATTATGGTTTTGAAAACATAAACCAATGAAACCAGGGATAGTGTCTCCCAATCACAGATTATTACGTAGATTACATAAAGGAGTAAAAAAGGATGTAAGACAGTTTCTGAAAAGCCATGTTCCTCCCCTACCCTGTATGACCCATACAGTCCTTCCCCCACATGGGAAATTGATATTACTCTGGGTTTCCATACTTCTGGCAATTCAGTTTCGCTAGAGTGACCTTGAGAAAGTTAAAAACCTATTTCAGGCATGGCTCCTTCATTTATGACAACTGGCCACTCTAGTTCCCTAAGCTATAAGAACTAATGGAGCCATTCCTAAGGAGTGATGTGAATTCCTTGGAGAAAGTCTCTATGTAAATACAAGGTCTTGTCATCCTAAATGCTGTGGATTTATGTCTTAGACTACACAGTGACAACCATGCAGAGAAAGTGTTTCCATTATTTTTCAAAGCTGTTGAAGTCTGATCAACACATTAGCCTTTCAGAAATTGTCATTTATAAATAGCATCCTCCCAAACCCTGCCTTTTCACATGAAATTTATACGTATTCTTCTGTGAACTGATAAGATGTGGCAGCAATGTACCTATGAAAGCCAGAACTCTTTAGTATTTCATTATTAATATTTCTAAGGGCTAGAAAAGGGAAAGGACTTGAATGTGGGATGCATGTGTATTACAGCATTTATTTACACAATAGAGGAAAGGGCTGACATGGAAAGGGTAAATTAGGTTCTTTATTATTTATGTAAATTGGCCTGTGAGTATTAATTCATAAGTGTTTAATCGCATGAAGGAAAAATTGAAGCAAGATTTCAAATTAATTTGGCATAAAGATATATTAACTACATCAAGGAATAAAGAATGGTCTGATGATGCAGATGTGTGCTATTTAAAACACTGGGCTCAAACTGATTCAGATATGTTTTACTGCAGTTCGATTTTTTTGTATGTTAAAAAGTGGGCCAGAGAAAAGAAGTACAGACAGTAGGGTAATCAGACGCGTGAACGAGATGCCTTTTTTTAAAAGTAGCAGCAACACAGAGAGAAAATACTTGATGTTGACTGACTGATGTAAATTTGGCTAATGTCGTGTTGGTTGTGGGTGACCATGAGCTAAGTGGGTATGGAACGTCTGGCTGAAAGAAAATAGCTGGTTACATTCACATTATAATTTTTCAGGGATTCTTGGGCTTTGTACTTAATTTATTCTTGTGTCTTACCTGCCCCATGGAATTCTTTGTTAGAGCTGAATTCTTTCTTCTATATAAATAAATCCTTCCCACCTTGAGATCTGCCATCTCCATTACCGCAATCTTTCTTCTGCCCAAAAGGCTTTTTATCTCCTAACCTATAATTTTCCTTTTCCTCCCACTCTACCTCAAGAAAAGTTCCTCAATCCTTTAGAGATAAAATGACAACTGAGAAGTAAAAAAAAAAATCTCTTGCTGTTCCTTCAGTTTTTCTTAAAGACACTCACCCAGTTTAGACTCCAGGGCAATTCTTGGACTTTGCCTTGTCACTTCTGTATGTACTTCAAAGAACTGATCTTAATCTAAAATTCCAAATTGCTCCCTTAGAAGTAAATGGCAGCATAAAACAGTCATTCCATCTCTTTTGATTCCCTGAAATATCCCCCATTAAATGGTAACATAGTCTGCAAGAATTTGTGAAATGGTGCAGGTGGAAATGAGTGGTACTTAGGAAACTTAATCTTAAAGGAATTGCTTGCTGCCATTCACTAATCCAAACTAGCTATTTTATATGGCAAAAAAAAGTAAATCCTTCTATGTCGTTGCTTGATTCACTAACAGATGTAGAAATTGCCCGTGTGCTGCTATAGGAAATTGAGCTTAGTCCTTTCATTATTTTAATTTAACTATTTTAATTTTATTTTACCTTTAGAATCTTATGACATAGAGACCTTGTCAAAACCTGTCATGAGGCAAGAAGTTCCATAAGATCTATAAAAACCACTGGTGTTCCAAAAGACTACAAGGAAAGAAAAGAAAATCTCTTTTAATGTAATTGCTATCGCTTTACAATTTCTGCCAGATTTTGTGACATTCAATCATTCATTCAATAAATATCTGGTGAACACCTACTAGGTGTTGCTCCTGGCACCATGCTGACCATTGCTTACAGAATTGACAGCCAAATCATGCACAGTGAATCAGGGATCATTGCTCCTGACTATTGTCTCTGATATTGCCCTGAGTAGCTTTGTTTGTTAGAATATATGTGTGTGTGTGTGTGTGTGTATGTATATATATATATATACACATATACATATATACACACATATATACACATATACATATATATACACACACACACATATACACATGCTCTTACACAGAGGCACATTTGAATTTGAATTACCTTAAAACAGGGTATACACTGACCTCACTCTTCTCATTATAGCATATATCATATTTAGAAAGATTGGCCCATTTATGTAATCACTGTGATCCCATAGGTATTCAAATATACAACCTGTGATTACTTAATAATGGCAAGGTAGTGTAACACCAGCATAGTAGATGTATGGGCAGAGTTTTCTGGAACATCCAGAAGGGAGCCAGTCACTTGGCATGAAAAAACTGAAGGAGACCACTTAAAGAAACCGATGTGTTTATCTCCATTATCTCCCTGTATGTCATGTTTCTATGCAATGTAGCTCTATGTATCCCCAAATAACGTAAGTATATTGTTTTGACCTTAATTTCCCAGTTAAATTTATGATACCTATTCAAACTTTAAAATCAAAGTTCTTCCACTTCTGTCTTCTCACTTCTCATATAGAGAATTAAATGGAGCAGTTGTCTTGTGCTTACAATGAAAAATAACCAAACTACGTATTTATGACCTTTCCTGAACACTTTGGAGAGCTGAAGTTGTAGAGTAATTAAATGACAGTGGCAAGGATGCAGAGGAGCCAGAACTCCCATACATTGCTGGTGGGAATGAAAAACATTCCCATAGAACCACTTGGGAAAGCAGTTTGACAGTTTCTGATAGAATTAAACATATACCTACCACAATTTTCTCTAAGTTAATCCAAAATTATGTTAAGTAAAGAAGCCAGGCACAGAAAGAGAAATAATGAATGTCCTCACTTACACGTGGGTAAATGAATAAATAAACATAAAGAAAAAAAGGATAAAAAGATACAACAATCATTATAATGCATTAAACTTTTTAAGAGAACAGAACAGAACTGTGGTTGCCAGGGTTGGGAAAGGGGAAGAGGGAGGGGGAAAAAGGAGAAATTGGTAAAGGGCCATGAAAATCAATCACATTGTATAATGATGAATATACTAATTATCCTGATTTGAACATCAAATACATATATATATACACACACATATACACCTACCATAGGTACCAGTAGTCACACTCTTTGATAACTACCTGAGAGAGATGAAAACTTATGTTCACCCAAAAACCTGTACATGAATGTTTATAGCAGATTTATGCATAACCACCAAAACTGGAAATAATCCAGATGTCTTTCAACCAGTGAAGAGATAAACAAACAAACCATGGTACCTCCACACAGTGGAATACTACCCAGCAATAAAAAGAAATAAACTATTGATTTGTGCAACACCATCGATGAATCTTAAGTGCATTTTGCTGAATGAAAGAAGCCAGACACAAAAGACTACATATTGCCTGATTCCATTCATATGTTACTCTGGGAAAGACAAAAACTATAGGAATGAAAAACAGAACAGTGGTTGCCAGAAATTGAGGAGTGGGGTAGAGAGGTGGCTATGAAGGGGCAGCAAAATGAAATTTTAGGAGTGATGGGACTGTTTTGTAAGCGACTTTGGTGGTGGATACATGACTCTATGCATTTGTCAAAAAAACATAGAACTGTATACCACAAAGAGTGACTCTTAAAGTGTGTAATTTTTTTGAAAAATCAACCAGGATATGGGAGAAAAGATGGGACACAGCCTGTAACAAATCTAGCAGTATTGTAAATGAACCACATAACTACCCTGAAGGTAGTGAGGAAACAAAGGAGATGTCCTAAGTCACTTTGGAAAGCAGTGTTTTGACTATATAGTGTAAAACAAGGCAAAAAGAACAGTACACAAACACAAACACTACATTCTAGTTGCTAAATTTGTTTTTCACAAGGTTATGGGTTAACAATTTTATTTGCATGCCAGGAGCAAAATAAGTAAGTATATTGTAGATAATGAGAGCTGGATTCTCACTGTCAAAGAAAGAGTTACAAATAAAGTGGGTATATACACCCAAAGGAATGGAAATCATCATGTCATATCGAAGGAATACCTGCACTCCCATGTTTATCACAGCTCTGTTTACAAGAGCCAAGATAGAGCCAACCTAAATGTCCACTGACAGATGATTTGGATAAAGAAAATGTGGTATATATACACAATGGAATTGTACTCAGCCATAAAAATGAATGAAATTCTGCCATTTGCAGCAGCATGGATAACTTGGAGAAAATTATGCTAATTGAAATAAGCCAGGCACAGAAAGGAAATACTGCATGTTCTCACTAATATGCGGAAGCTAAAATATAAAAATAAATTAATTAATTAATAAGTTGAACTATGGACACAAAGAATGAGTATATTTTATAATGACAAATATGCCAACTATCCTGATTTGATCATCACTTATTGTATACAGATACTGATTGTCAACTCTGTACCTCACCAATATGTATCATCAAGTATGTTTCAATAAAAACAAACAAATTAATTAATAATAGTAATAAGTTGAACTGTTAAAAGGAGTGAGAAGAGCTGTGGTTAATAGAGGCAAGAAAAGGGAGGAGGGATGGAGGGATAGTGAGAAGCTGGTTAATGGACACAAAATTACAGCTAGATAGAAAAAATAAATTCTGTTGGTGTACAGTCAGCCCAAGCATCTGTAAATCATTAAAAAATGATTTACTACTGCATGTTATCAAACGACTAGAAGAGAGGAGATCAAATGTTCCCATCACGAAGAAATGACTAAGTTTTGCAATGATGATTATGCTAACTACCCTAATTAGATTATCATACATTGTATATATGTGTTGAAATATAGTTCTAGACCCCGTAAATATGTACAATAAATATGTTTTGATAAAAAATTAATTTTAAAAAAAAGGGAAGGCTAGAGTAAATCCTGTGGCACCACATTGGAATCAGAGATATCATTAAGGACTCGAGATTTTAAAAATAAATATACAGGTTAAGTAGATACAGAAATAAATACAGGTGTGTGTGTATGCATGACACTCAGTAACATATTTACATCTAAGCACTCAAATCTTGGCTTCTAAATACCATTTTCCAATAAAAGGAACCAGGGCTCCTTGAAGAACTTTTTGATTCCGGGGCCATTGCAGGGAAAATAAAAGATGAACTTGGAGCATGTTTTGGTGCCAGAAAGTAAAGAAGTTCTCAAAACTTTAGACAGAAAGAAAGGAAGGAAGGAAGGATGCGGGCCTGTCTAAGGGACATAGGAGCTAACCTGGAAGAGCTTTCAATGGCCAAAGCTGGAATAACTTGAGCAACAAAATTTTTTTAAAAATGATAATGGTGGATTATAAACCTAACAATAAATAAATATCCATGCGTCCATGCTGATATAAGTAAATAACTATTTAAATAAATAAACAGGTAAGAAGGGACAGCTCTCCCTTAGAGAAGAACTCTAATTAAGTAATATAGAAGGAATTAGAAGCCCACAGCTGTAATTGCTGCAGGCAATGTCCACCAATGGATGCAAAAACTGGTTTGGAAAAGTTTAAATAGAAACAAGATATTTGCTTAGTCTCAAAGTATTTCTCCAAAATATTTAGTAATTACAGGGAAAAAATAGTAAGTTTATAGTCAAGAATGCTGGTAGACACCACTTTGGAGATTAGCCAAGTGATCAAGATTTAACATCACCAGTAATATATATCAACACGATGTACCCCCTGATGTGATGTACTGAAAGGCACATAACCCCTGTGGTATCCTTCCCAAGAATGTGTAACCTCAATCCAATCATGAGAAAACTTCAGACAAACCCAACTGGAGGAACATTCTACAAAATGACTTACCAGTGCTCTTCAAAATACCAAGGACATGAAAGGCAAGGAAGCACTGAGGAAATGTCACAGATTAGAGAACACAAAACTAAATGTAATATGAGATCCTAGATTGAATCCTGAAACAAAATAAGGATATTAAGGAAAAAAAATGGTGAAATCAACATATATTCTGTAGATTGGTTAATAGCATTGTACCAAGGTTAATTTTTCAGTTTTTATAATTGTTCTGTTGCTATGTATGATGTAACATAAGGGGAAACTGGGTGAAGAGTATATTGGAACTCTGTACTATTTTTGCAACTCATCTGTAAACTAAAATGATTCCAAAATAAAAAGTTTAAAAAAAGAAAACAATAATGTGGCTGACTGTATTTTCCTACAATAGTTCCATTAGCTCTTCCCGGAACCTTGTCACTGCCCTATCAAGAGGTTCAGTCTATTTCCCCTCCCTTTAAACCTGGACAAGACTTTATGACAAATTCACTGAATAGAATAGACACTACATGAGTTCTGAATCCACGTTATATAGGGTGATACAGCTTCTACTTGGTTCTCTCTCTCTGGATACTCAGCCTTGGAACCCAATCATGATGTTGTGAAGAAGCCCAGGCCACAGGAAGAAGTCATGTGTAGATTTTCAGCTGAAAGCCCCAGAGAATATCTGAGCCAATAGCCAGACCTGTGATGTACATGTCTTCAGTTAATTCTAGCCCACAGCCTTCAAGTGGTCCCATCAGACACTGAGTAGTGTAGAGATATGCTGGTCCCAATGAAACCTGCCTAAATTGCAGATTTGTGAGCTTAATTATTGTTGTTATTGTTTTAAGCCACTAAGTGTTGAGGTGATTCATTATGCAACAAAAGATAACCACAACAGCTGCCCTAAACTGATATGATTAATTGCTATTAGAAGATACTGGATTCTATTCATTTCATCTCTTAGAACAAAGTTTGACTCACAACAGTAAGAGGAGAATTCAAAGGTGGTGTGTGTGTGGTAGCATTTTTGCCATTTTGTTTCTATAGTGATTTATTTTCCAAAGCAGCATTCCTTTTTGAAGGAGATCAATATGACACGAAGTTATTGGGACACATCCTTAGGAAGTTTTAGGTTTGTATTTTGCTAGGTCTCACTCTAAGCACATCCATATCAATGTATACCTGCTCACTTTTCAGAACTAAGTCATCCTGTTTGTCAGTGAATAAGGAATAAACTGACGTGTCCTCAATTTCCCCCTTGCCTCTGTGCCTTTATTCACCCTTTAATTTCAAACCCATAATCTCCTAGTTGATATGGATTCTTGCCTTCTAAGTAGAGCTGGGACCACACAAATAGCCATCTTTTACTTGCAAAAGGATGTTTTAATAGTCTTCAATTGGATTTTTTCTTAAGTTGTCAACTTGTACACTAAGAATTATGCTGAAAGTAGAAATGCAAGACATATCAACTTATCAAGAAAATATGCTTTTATCAAAGATACCAAGTAATAGATCAATAACCATCTTAGGAATATTTGAGAACCTCTTTTCCTTTCATAGCTTCTAATTCTTAATTTTCACAATTTAGCTAAATTACTACCTTGATCTTAAAGAAATAGCAAAATAAAATGTACCATCTTCGAGATGTTAACATGGAGGAAATAAAACAGGTATTTATCAACCTTTATTTTTCTTCCTGATATAATTAAGAAACAGACGAATTTTCTAGGGGTGTATATTACAAAATTCTTTTGTTCTTATCAAATGAAGTATATTTTAAGTATATCTTCTTTTGATTCACTGTTACCCCCTGGGCTCATATGAATCTCTTGCTTCTTTCTACTTTGAGAGGAAGGGAAACAGTATCAAAAACCCATTGAGTTTTTTTTTTTTTTTTTTTTTAATCTGGATTTTTTTTCTTTTTTTTTTTAATGAAGTTTCTCTAAAGAGTATTAGAATATAGTTGGAAGCTTTAATCCTGCTGTGGCTCCCCTTTGCATTTAGGACAAAGATTTAGACTTTTTTATTTTGTATGTGAAGCTCTTAGGTATTTTTGCCCTCCTTGCCTTCAACTTCATTTCCTGTATACAAACTCCTGTATACAAACCTCAAGTTCCCCATTTCTTTTAAAATGTTTTTTGTTTTTGACTCCTTACATTCTCATATTTGCAGAGCTCCCTTCCCCCATACCTTATCCATCCCAGTTACCTATTTATTTCTATAGACAGTAGGTAAAACCTCTCCCTGATGCTTTCCCCCCCCCCCCTCTAAACACACATGGCCATTGCATGGTTTTTTTTTTTTTTTTTTTCCCCGTTTTTTTTGTTGTTGTTGTTGTTTTTGTTGATGTTGTTGTTGTTGCTGTTTGTTTGTTTTTGTGTGAGTGGGTGTGAGAGTGTGTGTGTGTGTGTGTGTGTGTGTGTGTGTGTGTGTGTGTGTGTGTGCCATTGAGTTTTTAATCAGAAACACCTGAATCTAAATCCTGGTTCTCTGTCACCTACTTGCTAATGTCAGTGGTTCTCAAAGAAAAGGTGGGGGGGAGTAATTATTGCAAGAGGATGGACCTGTTAATCTGCTTGACTATAGTAACCCTATCTCACTATGTGTAAGTATATCAAACATCATGCTGTATACCCTAAATATATACAATGAAAAAAAAATTTTAGCACACATTAGAATTCCCTGGAGGGCTTGTTAAAACACAGATTACTGGGGCCCAACCCAAAGATTTTTTATTCAGTTAGGTCTGGGATGAGCCCTCAGATTTTCGTTTCTTACAAGTTTCCAGATGATGCTGACTTGCACGCATGTGAACAAATTATAGTACTCCTTGTTTTGAGTCTCAGATTCTATGGCTGAAAAAAATTTACCTATAACATAAATATTCATTTCCTTTACCTATATCTGTTAATACTCATGAATCAGGTCCACAATCCCTTTCCACAATTCTGAAATCCAAACATTTCAGAAAACAGAAATTTGTTTTTTCTCTTAAGTTCGGTGCAAATTCATCTGTTGAATCGTTTGGTGCAACAAACTTGTTGTATTTACAGTCTTCATTTTTATACACAGCTTTTATTTTATTTATAATTTATCACAGTATGATTTGGCTATTTGATACTGTGGTCCTACCCCACTGGGGTTGTTTCATATTATGCAGTCTACAAAACATATCACCTTTCTAAAATGAGGGGGAAAAAAGTCTTAATCCTGAATTCCTGGCTCTAAATGTTTTGGATAGGAACCGGGGACATGTCTTTAGCACTTCAATGTATTTATATATTTTCTTTTACTTGTTTAATTGTTTTCAGCTTTCTCAACTTGATTGTAAACCACTCAAGAGCAGAATTATGCTTTATGTGACAATCCCCTCACCCACTACATACTGAACATGAAGTAAGTGCTAAATTAAATAACCATGAGATTGAATTTATTGACCCTAATAAGATTTGAGTAAAAAATTGACATTATTCCATAGTATAAGATTCAAGCAGGAAAGATGAATCAGATACATTGTGAGGCTCTCAAAATTGCAATTCTGACTATAATCCCCGTAATCCCAAGTGATTCAGACAAGGAGAAACCGTAACGATGACACTCCTGCTTCTCTTTGCACTTGTCACACATCATACCTAAAGTATTGAAATCATACCTTGTTTCCTCTCCCCTTCTCAAATACCTGTTTCACTGTAATTACCATACTTCTGTATCTTTGACCTCAAACCCTTCCAATTGCTACTTTCCATCAGCCTTGTTATATGCTCAAATCTTTTCCATCTTAAAAAGAAAAAAATGAGAGCCGAGGTGAGCCAAGGAGACATAGGAGGTGAGAGAGACCCCACCCCCATCCTTGGACCCAGAGGGGAGCACCAGGACCTGGCAGCCAACCCAGCCCCAGCCAAGGTGAGCCAAGGAGAAGCTGGAGGCATGAGCGACCTCTCCCCTCATTCTTGGACCCAGAGGGGAGCTCCAGGACCCCATGGCCAGCCCCAACCCTCCAAAGTGAGCGGACTGCTGGGGGCTCATTCTACAGCCACAGATTCTGGAACAGGACTCAAGATGGTGTAATATAGCCACTACCAAACCCACTGTCATGCAAGGACAATTCACCATCGTAGTAGCAGCCAGGGCCACTCCACAGGTAACCGACTGCTCACTTGACTATGCAGATATAAGAAGAGTCACCAGTAAAGCCTGCAAATAGAAGGAGAAATCTTTATCCTCATAGCCAACCTCAGCATAATAGAAGCAGCAAACTCTCTACCAAATGACCGAACATCAATGAAAAAATTCTACAACTACAAATAAACAAGAGGATATGACACCACCAAAGGATTACAGTAATGTTCAAATTTAAGACTCCATGGAACAGGGAATCCTTGAAATATCTGAAAAAGGAATTCTGAGCAATGATCTTAAGAAAACTTTAAGAAACAAAAGAAGACTCAATTAGAGAACACAATGAAACAGGAAAAAATATCCAGAATATGAAGGAGGAAATTTACAAAGAGATTAATATCTTTAAAAAGAGTGTAGCAGAACTTCTAGAAATGAAAGATTCATTCAATGAAATAAAAAACACAACAGAGAGCTTGAGCAGCAGATTAGAGCAAGCAGAAGAAAGAATTTCAGAACTCGAAGACGGTCTTTTTGAAATAACCCAGGCAGACAAAAAAAAAAAAAAAGGAAAAAAGAATTTAAAATAATGAAGAAAATCTAAGAAAGATAGCAGACAACCTCAAGCACTCTATCATCTGAATTGTGGGTATTCCAGAAGGGGAGGAGAAAGGCAAAGGTATTGGAAACCTATTCAAGGAAATAGTAACAGAAAACTTCCCAAGTGTAGGGAGAGATGCAGACCTTCATATCCAGGAAGCTCATAGGTCCCCAAACAGATGCAATCCAAAAAGATCTTCTCCAAGACACATTATACTAAAATTTGCAAAGCTCAAAGACAAAGAGAGAATTCTAAAATCAGTGAGAGAAAAGCAACAAGTCACCTATAGGGGAGCCCCCATCAGACTAACATTAGACTTCTCAACTGAAACACTACAAGCCAGAAGAAAGTGTAATGATATATTCAAAATACTGAAAGAAAAAAATTGCCAGCCAAGAATTCCTTACCCAGAAAGGCTCTCCTTCAGAAATGAGGGAGAAATAGTGTATTTCCCAGACAAACAAAAGTTGTGGGAGTTTACCACCACATGAACAGCCCTGAAAGAAATTCTCAAGGGAGTCCATCATCTGGAATCCGAATAATGATGACTACTATCACAAACACACAACAAATAGCAAAACCAACTGTTAAAACAAAAATGCCAGTGAAAAATAGAAAGAGGCTTAATCATGACATTTTAAATTTCCAACTAACATTGAAGGAGAGAAATAAAAGGAGTAGTAATGATCAAAAGATATTTAAACCATCTAAACAAGAAGCAATTAAATGACAGGAATTAAAAAATACTTGTCAATAACTACCCTGAATGTGAATGGATTAAACTCTCCATTCAAAAGACATAGACTGAATGATTGAATTAAAAAGCAAGACCCAAGCAATATGCTGCCATCAAGAGACACACCTCACCTGTAGAAACACACACAGACTAAAAGTGAAGGGATGGAAAAAGATATACCATGCAAATGGAAACCAAAAATGAGCAGGAGTATATATTCTTATATTGGAAAAAATAGACATTAAATCAAAAAGCATAAAAAGAGACAAAGAAGGCCACTATATAATGATAAAAGGATCTATCCAGCTAGAAGACATAACAATCATAAATATATATGCACCCAATATTGGTGCATCCAGATATGTAAAGCAAACACTCTTAGACCTAAAGAAAGAAATAGGCCCTAATATGTTAATAGTGGGTATCCTGAACACACCTCCCTCAGTATGGGACAGAACTTCCAGGCAACAAATAAACAAAGAGACACAGGATTCAATCTACACCTCAGACCCACTGGACCTGGAAGATATATACAGAACATTTTACCCAACAACTAAATAATATACTTTCTTTTCATCAGCCCATAGAACATTCTCCAGGACAGACCATATATTAGGTCACAAATCTAGTCTCACCAAATTTTAAAAAATTGAAATGATTCCAAGTATCTTTCAGACCACAATGGACTAAAACTGGAAATTAATAATAAGCAAAACACTGAAATCTATACAAATACATGGAAACTAAACAATAGGCTCCTGAACAAACTATAGGTCCAAGAAGAAATTAAACAGAAAATCAAAAAATTTCTTGAAACTAATGAAAATAAAGATACACCATACCAAAACCTGTGGGAGACTGCAAAAGCAGTACCAAGAAGCAAATTTATTGCAATAAATGCTTACATCGAAAGAACAGAAAGAATTCAAATAAACAACCTAATACTATGCCTCAAAGAACTTGAAAAACAACAACAATCCAAACCTAAAGGTAGTAGATGGAAAGAAATAATTAAGATCAGAGCAGAACTAAATGAAATAGAGACCAAAAAAACAGTAGAAAAGACCAACAAAACAAAAAGTTGTTTTTTTGAGAAGATAAATAAAATAGACAATTAGCTAGGTTAACAAAAAAAAAAGAAGGAAAATGCAAATAACAAAAAACAGAAATGAAAAGGGACACATTACAACCAATACCACAGAAATACAAAGAATCATTAGAGACTATTATAAACAACTGTATGACAACAAATATGAAAATCTGGAAGATATGGATAAGTTTCTAGACACATACAAAATACCCAGACTGAACCAAGAAGATATAGAAAACCTGAAAAGACTAATAACAAGCATGGAGATTGAAGCGGTAATAAGCAATCTTCCAACAAAGAAAAGTCCAGGCCCAGATGGCTTTACAGCTGAATTCTATCAAACTTTTAAAGAGGAGTTAACACTAATTCTCCTCAAATTATTCCAAAACATTGAAACAGAAGCTACTCTCCCAAACTCATTCTGTGAGGCCAACATAACTCTGATACCAAAACCAGATAAAGACACAACAAAAAAAAAAATTACAGGCCAATATCCTTGATGAACATAGATGCAGAAATCCTCTACAGAATATTAGCATTCAGAATACAGCAACACATTAAAAAATTATACACCATAATCAAGTAGGATTCATCCCAGGGATGCAAGGATGGTTCAACATACAAAAGTCAATAAATGGGATACATCACATCAACAAACTAAAGGCCAAAGACCATATGATTATCCCAATAGATGCCGAAAAAGCATTTACAAAATTCAACATCCCTTTATGATAAAGACTCTAAGCAAATTATATATAAAAGGAAAGTATCTCAACACAATAAACGACATTTATGACAATCCCATCACCAGCATCATTCTGAATGGGGATAAACTGAGGGCCTTTCCCTTAAGAACAGGAACAAGACAAGGATGCCCACTTTCATCACTTCTATTTAATATAGTACTGGAGGTACTAGCCAGAGCAATAAGGCATGAGAAAGAAATAAAGGGAATCCAGATTGGAGAAGATGAAATCAAACTGTCTCTATTTGCAGATGACATGATACTATATATAGAAAACTAAAGACTCTATCAAAAAACTCCTACAGCTGGTTAATAACTTCAGTAATTTTGCAGGATACAAAATAAATGCCCCCAAATCAGTTGCATTTATATACTCAAATTATGAACAAACAGAAAGAGAAATAAAGGAATTAAGCACATTTACAACAGTCAGGAAAGAAATAAAATACCTAGGGATAAATTTAACTGAGGAGGTGAAAGATCTCTACAATAAGAACTACAAACCACTTCTGAAAGAAATTAAAGAGTCACAAAAAGATGGAAAGATATCCCATGTTCTTGGATTGGAAGATTTAACATTGTGAAAATATCTATACTACCCAAAGCAATCTACAGAATCAATGCAATCCCCATCAAAATACCAATGTCATTCTTCACAGAAATGGAAAAAACAATCCTAACTTTCATATGGAACAACAAAAGACCCCTAATAGCCAAAGTAATCCTGAGCAAAAAATATAAAGCTGGAGGCATAACACTACCTGACTTCAAATTATACTACAAAGCTATAGTAACCAAAACAGCATGGTACTGGCATAATAATAGACACCCAGACCAGTAGAGCAGAATAGAAAACCCAGAAATCAGCCTGCAGGCTTACAGACGTCTAATACTGGACAAAGGCAACAAAAATCTTCATTGGGGAAAAGACTGCCTATTCAACAAGTGGTGATGGGAAAATTGGATATCCATATGCAGAAGAATGAAACTAGATATGCACCTCTCTCCATATGCTAAAATCAACTCAAAATGGATTAAAGTCTTAAATATAATACCTGAAACTGTAACATTACTAAGGGAAAATATAAGTGAAACACTTCAGCAACTAGGTCTTGCCACAGACTTCATGAACATGAGCCTGAAAGCACAGGCAGAAAAAGAAAAAATAAACAAATGGGACTATATCAAACTAAAAAGCTTCTACACAGCAAAGGGAACAATCAACAGAGTGAAATGACAGCCTACAGATTGGGAAAAATTGTTTGCTAACTATGCATCTGACAAGGAATTAATATCCATAATATACAAGGAACTCAAACAATTGCACAGTAAAAAATAAATAAATAACACAATTAAAAAATGGGCAAAGGAGCTGAATAGACACTTTTCAAAGGACGACATGCAAATGGCCAACAGATACATGAAAAAATGCTCAACATCACTAGTCATCAGGGAAATGCAAATTAAAACTACATTGAGATACCATCTCACCTCAGTTAGACTGGCTATAATCAAAAAGACAGTGAATAACAAATGCTGGTGAGGGTGTGGAGAGAAGGAAATGCTCCTACACTGTTGGTGAGACTGTAAATTAGTACAACCACTGTAGAAAACAGTTTGGAGGTTTCTCAAACAACTACAGATAGATCTTCCATACAATCCAGCAATCCCACTTCTAGATATATACCCAGAGGAATGGAAATCATCATGTCGAAGGGATACCTGCACTCCCATGTTCATCGCAGCTCTTTTTACAATAGCCAAGACATGGAACCAACTTAAATGTTCATCGATGGATGATTGGATAAGGAAGCTGTTGTATATATAAACCACCGAATACTACTCTGCCATAAAAAGGAATGAAATTCTCCCATTTGCAACAACATAGATGAGCTTGGAGAAACTTTTGTTGAGTGAAATAAGCAAAGCACAGAGTGATAAATACTGCATGTACTCACTCATAAGTGGGAGCTAAGAGAGAAAGAAGGAAGGAAAGAAAGACCACAGTGGTGCATTGGACTTGCAGAGGGAGAGAACATATCTTAGGATACAAAGTGTAGTGGGAGGGGGAAAAAGGGAGGGGGACGAGGGTGGGGGATAATTGGGTGGGGGACACAGGGTACAAATGCAATTTGTGATAATGGGCAAGCTGCCAGTGTGAATCTGATCTTCACATCTTGGACACAAAGGGTGACAACCAGCTTTGTATCTCATGAATATTCATAATCAAAAAAAAATTTCTAATTCCCCACACACAAACAAAAAAAAATGAAGAGGCTTTTCAATAAATTGTACTGGATGTCTTTTAACTCTGTTAGTTGTTTCTTTTGTTGGGCAGAAGCTTTTTAGTTTGATATAATCCCATTTGTTTATTTTTCCTTTGGTTGCCCGTGCTTTTGGGGTCATATTCATGAAGTCTGTGCCCAGTCCTACTTCCTGAAGTGTTTCTCCTATGTTTTCTTTAAGAAGTTTTATCGTTTCAGGGTGTATATTTAATTCTTTAATCCATTTCGAGTCGACTTTAGTGTAAGGTATACCTGTTCCCCAATGTTCATCGCAGCACTCTTTACAATAGCTAAGAGTTGGAACCAACTCAAATGTCCATCATCAGATGAGTGGATATGGAAAATGTGGTATATCTACACAATGGAATACTACTCAGCTATAAAAAAGAATGATATACTGCCATTTGCAACAACATGGATGGACCTAGAGAAGGTAAATTAAGTGAAACAAGTCAGGCACAGAGCGAGAAATATCACATGTTCTCATTTATTTGTGGGAGCTAAAAATAAATAAATAAATAAACAAAAAAACGGGGGGTGGAAGAAGACATAGCAATAACAATTCCTTGAAATTTATACGACAAGCATACAGATAGGACACTGTTGGGAGGGATGGGGGAGAGGGAGGTGGGAGGGACGTTTCGGTAATTAGCCGTAATAATCAACCACATTGTATACTGACAAAATAAAATATTTTAAAAAATAATTGTTTTGTAGCAAATATAAAAAAAATTTTAAAATAAAATAAAATAAATTGTACTGGAGCACTTGGACACCCATAGGCGAAAAAATGAACTTTGACCTAAACCTCACACTTTATACAAAAATGAACTCAAAATGGGTCATAGACTTAAGTGTAAAACATAAAACTATAAAACTTTTAAAAAGTACATAGGACAAAATCTTTGGAAACTAGAGCTAAATGAAGAGTTCTTAGAATTGATGCCAAAAGCATGATCCATAAAAGGAAAAATTGATAAACTGGGCCTCATCGAAATTAAAAGTTTTGCTCTGTGAAAAACCTTGTGAAAAGAATGAAAAGACAAGCTATGCACTGAGGTCAAATATTTGCAAACTATATATCCAATAAAGGACGAGTATCTAGAATACAGAACTCTCAAAACTCAACAGTTACAGAAAATCCAATTAGATAATGGGCAAAAGACATAAAGAGATATTTCACTGAAGATGACAAATAATCACATGTAAAGATACTCAACACTATTAGCTATTAGGGAAATGCAAATTAAAATCACAACGAAATATCACTACACACCTATCAGAATGGCTAAATAAAAAAAATAGTGTCAACAACAAATATTGGTGAAGATGCCGAGAAACTGAATCACTTCTACATAGCTGGTGAGAATGTAAAATTATACAGCCACTGTGGAAAACAGTCTGGCAGTTTCTTAATACAATTAAACATGCAAATAACATATGATCCAACAACTGTACTGTTGGGCATTTATCCAAGAGAAATGAAAACTTGTGCTAACACAAAAACCTGTGCACTAATGTTCACAGCAACTTTATTTGTAATAGCCAAAAACTGGAATCAGCCTAGATGTCTTCCAGTGGATGGATGTTTGAACAAAATGTGATACATCCGTACCAAGGAATATTGCTTAGCAATAAAAAGGAAAGCACTATTCATACACACAATAACTTGGATGAATTTCCAGGGAATTTTGCTGAGTGTAAAAAGCCAATCCAAAAAGATTATGTACTGTATCATTCCATGTATATAGCATTTTTTTTAATGATTAAATTATGTGAATGGAAAGATTAGTGGCTGCTAGGGGTTAAGGTTGGTTGGGGTGGGAGAAGGGGTGAATGTGGTTATATAAGGGCAACATGAGGGATCCCAGTGGGGAGGAAATGCTCTGTATCTTGACCATGAGACGGTGGATACACAAACCTAGAATCTGGGTTACCCAAGCCCAAATTCTAGAAATCATCACTGACTAGTCCAGTGGTTCTCAACCAGGGGTCATTTTGGCTCCCAGGAACATTTGTCAATGTCTGGAGACATTTTCAGTTTCATTCCGGGGGAAGGGGTGCTATTTGTATCTACTGAGTAGAGGCCAAGGGATGCTGCTAAACATCCTACAATGCACAGCACAGCCCCCATACCAAAGAATTATCCAGACTCAAATGTCAAAAGTGGCCAGAGGTAAGAAAACCTGGACTAGTCCCTCACCCTGACCACCCTTGTGTGAACAATCCCCTGTCTACTCTCCCTCCTGAATACCTCTTGAACCATCCAGTTTTCTCGAGTCCCATTACCAGCACTCCAGGGCAGTTCACCATCAACTCTCACCAAGGTTTCCAACAGTCTCCTCTCTCATTCCCCTGCTTGCAGTCTTATCTTTGTTCCTCACTAGTATCAGAATGAGCTTTTGGAAATTACTAATCTAATCTTGTCACGTCCCTGGTTAAAAATTTTCAGTGTCTTCCTCTTGCCCTCAGGATAAAATCCAGACATGGGCAATTAACAAAAGAAATACAAAGAGCAAACAAATATATGAAAGAGTTCAGTTCTTCTAGTGATCAACAAAGTGCAAATTTAAATAAAATATTTTCTCCCAATCAAATTGGGGAAAATACAGAGAAACAGTTCATTTTTATACTGACGGTGAAAAAAAAATAAATTGATACAAACTTTCTAGGATATAATTTGGAAATATATATCAAGAGTTCTGACAAAGGTCATACCCTCGAACCCAGTAATACAATTTCTACCAATCAATTCTAATAAAATAATGAGGGGTACAGTAAAAGATACATAGAAAAGAAAGTCCACTGCTGCCTCATTTATAATTTGCAAACTATTGGAAATAACCTAGGTAATTAATAATACAAGAATAAATAAGCCATATGCATATATATACATATACACATATATGTAAGTGTATGTGTGTGTATATATAATAAAGTGCTATGCATATATTAAAGAGCATCCTTTCAAAGACTCTTAAATGATGGGAAAATTCTCTAAAGATGATGTTAAGTGAATAGATGTTGTAATGTCACATACAGTGTGATGCCAATGCAATACATATGCATTAAAACATTATAAGAACATAAACTAAAACATTAATAGTATTTATTTTGGAGTAGTATTGATTATAATGTTCTTCTTTATGCTTTCCTGTATTGTCCAAATCATGACAACTGGAAAACATAATATTTGAAATATAAATTACTAAAAATATTGTTATACAAATTATGTGAATGCGCACATGCATGTATATAAGGGATAGAGATGAAGAGAAAGAAAGCAAGCATGTTATGCACAGAGGGACAAAAGAATTGTCACTTGAGGTATAACATCCACGGGAAGGTGACAGATTCCATTTGTGAGCCAGGAAACAGAAACAGGGTTGGCAGGCAGGGTAAGGACAGTCAACAAGGTCCACTTATCAAAGCTCACAAAGATGCTGCAAGGGCCAGAGCTCTAACCCAGAAGGCAAGATTAGATGGGAAACTGGATGCCAGGCACCTAGATTATCAGTGGGGCAGGACAACAAGTCATTTTCATACAGATTTGCTTTATCTGTCAATACATATGTAGAGATTTTTGCCCCCCAGGTTCTTAAGATCACTATTCTATTAACAATTCCTTTAATACTGCATCCCCACACCTGGCAAATCCCTTCGAATCTGAGAGCCCAAATAAAAAAACAACAGTACTATGCAAATGTGGGAATGGTGGCACAAGCAAATTAATATTCTCATCAGAACTGGTCCTTTTGGTAGGCTCAAAAATTTTACATGTCATTGGTTATGCTGGACCACAGAACCTCTCCTCCAGATATGTGAAGTACATCTGGGGGGATTCCAAATTAACAGTCATTAGATTTTGGAAACCGCTTCATTTTCTTAATTTTTCCCAGTAACATCTATTGACCTTCACAGCTGGCATTCTGGGTAGTACACACATGCTTGCAAAGGTAAGAAAATAGAGAATGGAGCCATGAGGAGAGACAGAGACAGAGAGAGAAGGGGGCAGGGGTAAAAAGGAGGCAGAAAAAATTAGGATTAGCTATGTGAAACTGTCTATATTCTATAATTTTTTTAAATGTACAAAAACAGCAATTTCATATGGTTTGACCTAAATATATATATCATTCACATTTTTACAAAAAAAGAAAAAAAGAGATAATAATACTGCTATCTCTGATCATCCACTTTTAGAGATGAAAACTAAGTGTGCCCGGTCACAATCTAGAGCCCTATAAGAATGGAAAGGTCTTAAAAACAACCACATCAAAACAAATGGCTAAAGGGTCAAATGCTAGACCTATATCTTCTGAGTTACCATTCTTCTAGATTCTCAACCCAACGAAATGTGGATTGTCCGCTTTCTCAGGGTCTGCTCTAAACCCCATCACTAAGACACTGAGCAAAAGTCCCAGGTCTCCCCTGTGATATCAGTCACAGTGCCCACGTGTCCGTGGACTGATAAAAGCACACACTTCCATTTCTATTTATTTCTTTGTTTCATGCATGAGACTAGACTGTTTCTGATTTTGTCATTTGCTAGTTTGGTTTGTGTCAGAGTCAGTATCTCTCACTTCAGGGAGGGAAATGGCAATGACTTATTTTCCTCTATTTTTCCTCCGAATGTATTTTTTCTGACACTCCACTTTCAGTTAGTTGAAAACTGGGTCCTTGCCAGGACCTCAGAATGAGGAACGTGTTGTCATCACCAGGGAGAATAAATGGGGCAGCAGTTCTCAACTGTGACCCATTATCGCACTTACCTGGGGGGAGCCATTTTAAAGCACATATTGCCAGGCCCCATCCCAGGCCTACTGACTCAGAAGCTCTGAGAGTCTGTCTTCTCGGTTTAACTCAGTTGTTCTCAATTGGGGGTGATTTTGCCCTGCAGAAACATTTAACAATGTCTGGAGACAGTTTGGGTTGTCATAACTGTAAAAAGTGCTAGTAGCTTCTAATGAGGAGAGGCCAGGGGTGCTGCTCAACATTACACAATGCACAGCACAGCTCCCACGGTCAACAATCGTCCATCTCTGTATTTTATACATTTTTAAAAGTTATAAATACACACATATAATCCTGTTCTTTGGTTGAAATGTGTGGAAAGTGACACTATTAAAAACAGGGTGTATGTGTGTGGATTTTGGCATATTCTAGGGGAACTGATGCTAATAATGGAGGCAAGAAATGCTTGTGTTTAGTTTTATGTCTTGCCCAATCTTCCTTGTTTTATACTGAACACAGTATTGAAATTCAGATATCGACTCAGTAGGCCAAAACTTGATACAAAGGTTTCTACCAACGAAAGTGAAAGAATTTTCATCTTTGTTATTATTTGTTTCAAGATTTTCCCATGGTTTCTGGGAATAGCAGTTGCTAATGAAGAAAAATCATCCCCACAGGCTTAGAGGTAGGTCAAAAGTCCATCTCTTTTCAGACTCCTATAGCTCATGACATCTTTCATGTGTGTTCATTCTGGGGAAATTTTATATACAAAGAAGATAATGATTTGGGCCTTATTTCTACATTCATCCATCCATTCATTCACACATCCAGGATTGCTTGAGAGTCCACTATATGCCAGGCACTGTTACAGGTGCTGAAGCTACAACAGTCAACAAACAGACAAGACCCTGCCCTCATGGAATTTATATTTTGATGGGAGAAACGCACACACAAAACCCAGTAAGCTATTCTGTATAGAATTCATCAGGTGGGGATAGGTGGTGTGGAGAGAACTGAAGCAAGGAAAGAAGAAGGAATTGCCACAGGAGGGATGGTTAGGGAAGGTCTCCATGAAGAGGGGACATTGGGGTACAGAGCTGAAGGAAGCAAAAGAGCAGGGCCAGCCAAGTGGATTCCTGCATGAAGAGCATACAAGGCCATGAGAACAACAAGTGCAAAGGTCCTGGGGTAAAGATGTGTATGAGCAGCAGAGAGTAAGTGACCACCTGATGGATCTGATTGAGCTCAAAATTTTGAAATTTGTTTTAGGGGTTCCTAGGGAGTTTATAAAGTAACTCGGGTACTATGACTCAGTTCACTTCTCTTTTCCCCACTCTAAAATAAAAAATAAAGTAACAATCACCTAGGGTCAGATAATTACACAGTCTATTTGCACAAAATAAAAGGAATTTGTGCTCTGCATCTCTTTCTGAAAGGACAGAATATGGTCCATCGTTAAGGAAACCTTGTTCTTATCAGATAGTGGGGTAGCAAGGGAGCATAGCAGCTTCCACCTTGCAAATGACTAAAGGTTTTGGAAACAGGAAAAGGAGGGCTGAGTCCAAAGCTTGGTCTAATAAGATACAAGTGGATAAACAGAGATGCTAACCCAGGACATGTGGTTATTTGCATAGACAAAGTGTCACCACCCCTGGAAAGTGATTCTTTCTTGGGGGAAAGTCAAAACCCAATGAGCATTACTGCTAAAATGAATGTGCTCAGGGCCTGTGAGTGCTCTTAACTAAAATGTGCAGGTACCTGTTTGAGGTGGATCAATGGCCACATACCTTCAGGGCCCTTGGCAAGCTGGGTAAAAAGCAGGCCTCAAGGAAAATACTTTCTTTAAGAGGTCTCCTAAAAAGTTATTCAACAGATGCCAGAAGAGCAAAAGAAGGCCAGTTCTCGCCCTTTAAAAACTCTGAACAGGAACAAAGCTTGATCCTTCCCTGGTAAGTTGTGCATGTTGTCAGATGTGGTCTTTACATCTTCAAAGCTCCCAGCCAATTCAGTCACCTTATGACCATGATAGCTGACCCAAAAGAGCCATGTTTTTATTTGTTTTTCTTTTTTTAGTAGATTTTCTCTGTAAGATTCACACACTGTCCAAAAGCTTCTGACTTTCTGGAATTGTTGGGGGGAAGAAAAGCATAATTATTAAAATGCCTAGGATACCCTAGGTGCTTAGAAACACTTTCAGTGTTCAGCCCCACTCCACAGAGGTGAAAAAATGTAGTTTAGGATGGGCCAGGAATATGCATTTTTACACACATCCCAAGCCATTCTGAGACTGCTCAAAGGACCTTACTTGGAAAATCACTGACGCATCTCCTCTTCCTTCCCTCCAAAAACCCTTTTCCTAATTGATAAAACGTGTTTGTTTGGGGAGAGGTGAGGGAAAGAAGCAAGACATGAAAGTTGTGAAATTGCTTTGTAGTTGTTTCAAATTATGGCTCCTGATTGCAGAAAGTTTGGACTTACACTCTTCTCCATCCCCAGATTCAGGTGCTTCTCAACCCAGTGCACATCTGGCTACCTGGCATCAGATGAAGAGAAGTGGCAGGTCTGCCTACCCAGTGACCTGCCTAGAATTGTGTTTTACCTGGTCAAGTCACAGCAGCCCCCTAAGAGGAGAGTGTGGAGCACCAGCCATACCTTGCAGATGGCAGAGCCCCCTGAGAGAGCACTAGGATTTGCAATCCTGAAAAACATGTTTTCACAGCAACCTGGCAAACTGGGAAGTGCATTATTGTGTCTCTTTTAGATGAGACCCCTCAATCTGATTCTTGTCCTTGCCCAGGCACTTAGCTTACATTTCTCTTCTTCAACCAAAATCAGTTAGTGAGTATAAAGGAAGAGAGCTGGAAATAGGGACACCGGGGCTGCAGCCACCAGAGTAGCCTCTGGACAGCTGTGTGACCTTAGCAAAGTCACTTTTCTTCTTTCCCTCTAAAGAATCAGATGGTAAATTTAAAAAAAAAAAAGTTTAACGGTCTTTTCTCCTCCCACAAGCCACGATTCCAAGAACTAAAGAGGGTTCATGGTTAGCTTTCACTGTAGAGATTAAAACCAGTCATGGGGTGCTCTCTAGCCCATGTCGGGAAGCATAGCAACTGGGGCCATGGGACACAGTGACAGGGCTAGATGTGAGGACCCGAGGCATCAGAGAGCCTGGGGAAGAAGGGAAAAGAATGTATAAACAAGGGATTCTCAACCTCAGACCTACTGATATTTTGGCCCTAATACATCTTTGTTGGGCGGAACTGTCCTGTGCACTGCAGGATGTTTAGCAGTGTCCTTGGCCCCTACCCAGTAGATGCCAGTAGCATCCCTCCCCCTAATTGTGATAACCAAAAATGTCCCTAGATATTGACAAATGTCCCTTTGGCAGCAAAATTATCCCTGGTTGAGAACCACTGGTTTAAATCTAACAAAACACTATGCTTTTTTTCCAACAAACCCTCTTAATAATTATCCCACACACTCAAAAGGAATATATGAAATTTCTACCATTGTACCCATAAAACTATCATTGCTTGGGTATTTCACTTGTTAACATTGCAGATTTAAAAGGTGAAGACCACCCCCTCCCAATTCCAACCCATTAGCAAGTTAAGAAATATGTAAATAAAGGGAAGTTGCCAAAGGGTGAAGGGGTAAAACCCATCGAAGGCATAGAAATGTAGGGTAAGGAGGCAGAAGACAGAGCAATCTGGGATGAATGAGGAACCTCCAAAAGAAAGAGGAAGTGTGTGTGTGTGTGTGTGTGTGTGTGTGTGTGTGTGTGTGTGTGTGTGTGTGTGTTTTAAGCAGATTTCTCAGAGTGGAGGCAGAGAAGTCTACAGGGATAGAGAGTAACCACATGCTGAGGAAAAAGAGGCTGGATGGAAAGAAAGAGAACTAACAGCTGGACATAGGAAAGAAGAGAATTGGAAGCTGGAGCCAGAAAAAATGGAAGCACGTGGGGAGGTAACACCAGAGCACAGAACACGAGCAAGCAAGACAGCAGCAGTGCTTGCTACAGAAATAGAATCCGCACAGCCACTACTCACTCCACCAGTCAGCCAATTGACATCCATCAAGTATACATTGAGGGTCTACCAAGTGCCAGGCACTATGTTAGCTACTGGAGGTATAAAGATAAAAATCTTTGCCCTGCCCTCAAGAAGATTAAGTCTATCTGGTGAAGTTCATGAACAGTCCATGATTGTCTCTCCGAGAGGAAACACTCTGAGACTGTCAGTTCATGTTGCTTAGACAATGAAACAGCATAATTGGGAAAGAAAAGCAGCTCCCAGCATGCTCCCTACCATCTTCAGTTGGCTTGAAAACAGCAATAGGGATGGAAGTCTTATATGAGGTTATATAAGAGGTTCCAGAAACCTCTAGCCACCCCTCCCCTCAAAGAAGCTCTGATTTACAGCACCGATTTTCAGGGAGACCCTCTTACTGTCAAGTCAGCTGAATTTCTGTGAATTTTAAATGTCCAGGGGTTGAGTTGCTGTTTTGAATTAGTTCCTCTTGCCAAGGGATATAAGAAAAGGCTCCCAAAGGAAGCCTGCAAAAACAGCTCATTACTGTGCAATCCATTCCCCCGCCACCTCGCAGAAGATGCAGGTGGAAAAGCTTTGTTGCCACTGTCTGATAACAGAGGTGGTAGCCTGAATACTAACCAGAAAGCCACAGAGAAGAAAATGTTTTCTGAGAAAACGTGTCTTTTCTGCAGGTAGGAAAACAACGAGACAATAAACTACAGGTCTCCATTCACAAATCTCAAGTGGGTAAAGCTGTAAGAACCTTGGGAAGGACTGAAAAGGTTAGGTCTGCGGGTCCGGTTTGGAATAAGCTGTTTTCGGTGCCTCCCTTTTTCCAGCTCACACACAGCGCAATCAGTTTGCTCAAATGAGCACAAACAAAGGAATAAATTTGTTGGAAAGGGCAGACTTCATTATACTCTAATTAATGTAAATCTCACCCACAGAGAGGAAGCAAAATAAATAGCTACAGTAATAAAAGTTTAGGGTTTTTTTGTATTGTTTCATTTGAATGGAGGAGTAGTTCAGGAGTGACTGAAAGGGTTCAGATTTGATGGGGTTTCAGAAATGAATTTTTAGGGCCGGCCCGGTGGCGCACTGCTACAGTGCGCCACTTGGGAAGCGCGGCGGCGCTCCCGCCGAGGGTTCGGATCCCATGTGCAGACCGGCGGCTCACTGGCTGAGTAAGGAGCAGGGGCAACACCAAGGGTTGCGATCCTGTTGCCGGTCCCCGTCCGGTACGGGCGCGGCACTGAGGGTTGTGATCCGTTGCCAGTCACGAAAAAAGACAAAAAGACCAAAAAAAAAAAAAAAGAAATGAAATGAATTTTTATATAGTAATTTCTTAGAAGAACAAACTACCTAAAACATTTGGGTGGTTGTCCCTAATCCAAGTCAGTAACATCCTTCCTTTCTCAGAAGGGAATGAACCATGTGGGAAACAAAGAATGTTGGGAAAACAAAGAGACCAAAGTTAAGAGCAAAACTCCTAAGACAGTGTTTTTTAAAAAGCCTAAAACAGTAAAGGGGAAGAAAATAAAATCATTGAGGCATTGTCATATTGACATCATCAGACCAGCAGAGCTGAAAAATCAAACGTGAGTTTATTGCTCCCTAGGCAAGGGAAAACTGGGTCAGGCTGAAGTGAGTTCAGTGAGTCTCCCCCAGTCTCCCCAAGCAGAAGGGTAGGAGAGGATCAAAAAGGAATTGCCAAATAAGGCAGGCTTCTGAAAGGCATTATTTGATTGGTTAGGGAGGGGATTACAAAGTCTATTTGGGAATAGGTCATTGTTTGAATCTGACACGATGCCCCAAGATGTATTGCATTGAGATTCTGGCAGGCTCAGGGTCATGCAGCAGCTAACTGAATAATAAAATCCCTAGCATTGGCTAGTAATTTCCAAGTTGTATTTTCCAAGTTGCCTGATGATATAACATAAGATAACAGTAAGCACAAAGGCCAGGAGCTGAAATGAACCTGGTATGTTGAGAAACAGCAAGCAGGCCAGTGTGGCTAGAGCAAAATGAGGGATGAGGAGAAGGATACGAAATAAAGAGATTAGGCAGTGCGTTAGTCGGGGTTCTCCACAGAAACAGAACCACCAGGAGATATATACATTCATGTGTCACTTAATGATGGGATATGTCCTGAGAAATGCGTCGTTAGGTGATTTTGCCGTTGTGTACTTGCACAAACCTAGATGGTGCAGCCTGCTACACACCTATGAGTACATCTCACGTGACCACTCTCCTACATGCAGTCTGATATTGACCGAAACGTTGTCATGCGGTGCATGAGTCAAGTTGACACATAAAATTAACCATCGCAGGTAGGGTCCAGATCTGCCCAGGATGTGGTAGGACATGGACTTTTATTCCCAATGTGATGGAAATGTGTTGAATTTTGAGCAGGGAAGTGACAAATCTGATTTACAACGTTTATAAGATTACTCTGACATGTGAAGAAGATTCTCTAGGGGAGAAAGCAGAGAAGCCAGTGAGGAGGCGTACAGTGGTAGTCCAGGAGATGATGGTGGCTTAGACTAGGGGGTGATAATGGATAGAGGACAGATCCATGATCAGTGCTGAAGGGAGAACTGACAAGACTGATGAAGGATGTAAGGTGGGAAGAAAAGACGGAAATCAACATGACTTCTAGATTTCCAGCCAGAGCACCTTTTTAAAGTTTTAAGAAGGGTGAACACTAGAAAAGTAAAGGCTTTAGGGGGTAATTGGAAATTCAGATCTGGACACATTAAGTTGGAGATGTGGGTGAGACTTCCCAGTAAATGGCAGCCGGATATTTGAATTTGGAGCTCAAATGAAAGGTAGAGGTATAAATTGGAGTTGTTATCATATAGATGTTATTAAAAGTCACAGGACTGGTTCAGATCATTTAGAGAGCAAATATTGATAAAGAAGGCAAAGAAAGGAAGGGAAGGGAGGGGAGAGGAGGAGAGGAGAAGAAAAAGCATAAGACTGAGCCATGACAACATGTAGATATCATGCTATGGTTATTTAGATTGAAGACATTACAGCATGTTTATATGTTGATGGTAGAGAGGGGAGACTAGGTGATGCACAAGGGGAATAATTGAAGGACACAGTCCTTGGTTCACTGAAAAAGGATGGAACGAGGGAACAGGTTGACCCTAGAGAGGCATGGTAACAGAATAGTTATGACAGGCAGGAAGGGAAAATATAAGGTTACAGATGTCTACAAGTAAGTCAGTCCAGTTAGTGGTAGCAGGATAAGGCAGTCTTGTTTTTTTTGAATGCTTCTATTTTTCTCAGTGAATTAAGAAACAAGATCATTAAGTATGAGAAAAAGAAGGCAGTATTGGAGTATTTGAGGAAAAAGAAGGTATGAAATAGTGTCAGGGAATGGAAGAGCAATTGACCAGGGAAATATTATAGAATGGTCAAGTAAGTTAAAATTTAGTCATTAATTTGAAGTGAGGCCAGCAGCAAGGTTGTGTGTTTTTCTCCAGTGGCATTCTGCTCCTCAGATGTAAAGTAGGCAGAGATTTGGGTTTAACCTGAGTCAGAAGGACTACCAGGTAACTGAGAAGCCAGAGATTTGAGTAGAAGATCCTTTTGGATGTGAAAATTGCAGGAAAATAATAAGAATAGTAGTAGAGAGAGACAGAGGAAGGGCCGGAGCCATGGCCTAAAATATCCATCAAAAGAGTAGAGGTGACCAGGAGGTCAGCAGGCACAACAAAAGGTCAGTAGTGGAACAAAAGGCTAGTAGGGTGGTGGCATGTGCTTCAAAGAAGCTTTGGTTTTTGAGAGGGAGGAGCAAGGAAGACACGATCCCAGCAAGCTCAGAAGTAAGATGGGTGAGGGAGGGGAGCTGCGGGGAAAGCAGTGGGAGACAGGTTAGATCAGTGATTCTCAACTGGGGGTGATTTTGCCCTCCAGGGGACATCTGGCAATGTCTGGAGACATTTCTGGTTGTCACAACTGGCAGGGGTGGGAGTGAGGTGCCAGAGATGCTGCTCAACATCCCACAATGCCCAGGACTCCCCACAACAAAGAATGATCCAACCCAAAATGTCAGTAGTACTGAGGTTGAGAAACTCTGAGTTAAATCAAGAAGGGAAAAGGGTTTTTTTTCCAGCGGGCAGAGTGGAAGGACTTGAGGAGTAAAGAAGGTGTGGAAGTGAGTCAAAGTAAGAGATAAAGACTTATGGGGAAAAGGGTCTGGGCAGTAAAAGGGACCTGGGAAGACTGACAATTTGGTGGTGACTAAAGGATGTCAGATGTCATGGGTTTGGTACTGAAGAGGAGATGGATGAACAGTTCTATTGGCAGCTTTCTTCTTTGGACTAGTCTCTTTGGCAGGTTGTGGAGGTGAGGAGGGCAGGATGGGAGGAGGACAGAGTACCCCCTGGTGTGTTCACCAAGAGGAGATTCCTGAGGGCTTCTCTTCTGTCCTGCTGGTGACCAGGGGAAGGGCAGTCTTAACATGAGCTTAACCTAGGCTTCAAATCTAGTCCATGAAAAGAAGACACAATTTTATTGTATAACATCAAGGTAGATAGCTATAAATGGGCAAAAATTCAAAGTCATAAAATCCTATATTAAAATGTCACATTTTGGGGCTGGCCCGGTGGCGCACTGGAGAGTGCGCTGCTTGGGAGCGCAGCGGCGCTCCCGCCGAGGGTTCGGATCCCATGTAGAGACCGGTTCCCGCTCACTGGCTGAGCACAGTGAGGGCGCAACACCAAGGGTTGCAATCCCGTTGCCAGTCCCCAGTACGGGTGCGACACCGAGGGTTGCAATCCCGTTACCGGTCAGTAAAACAGACAAAAAAAAAAAAAAAAAAAAAAAAATTCTGTGATAGGACTTGCCTCACCCATGTTAGTAATTTATATTTGAAGATGCTTACTGGTGAAGGTAAGATTAATAGTACCAATTATTTAATGCATTGCAATTTTTCTTCAAATATTACCCAAAATATTTTACATTTCTATCAGACAGTTTTATACTTAATTAGGATAGTGAGGTTACATTTTAGAATAATATATTCTGATCAAGCAAGACTCGTCTGGTCTTTAAAAGTGATCTAAGTTCCTGGCAGAGAAATATATTGGAGTCATATGCTCACATTTTTTCCTGATAGCAAATATGATTATGGTGTGATAAAAAAAAAAAAAATGTAAAGTGTTACTGCACCAGATCAATGTACCTTAAATGTGTCATTTACATTTTGACAGTTTCAAATACTCCCTTTTTATTCCCTCCTTTGTGCTAGAACACTGCAAATTCAGGGGAATTTGTGACTGTTGGTGTTGAAACCTCCCTCCCCCCCATTTTCATGGACAGAGTTATCAAGTTGAAGGAAAAGCTACAGATTTCTTGGAAATATTTTTTCCCAAAACAGATTGATAATTTTACTGTTTTTTTAAATAAAAATAATGTTAATAAATAACTAGTCTGTGCCAAGAATTGTGACTCAAGGAGTATAGTACTTTAATTAAAGCATTTCTAGCTATTTTATCAAAACACAATTTGAATTCTCGCCAGGCAAATCAAAAGGGACAAAAGTTTAAGGTGATTCTTCAAATTCAGTTGTAATATTTTAAACTTTACAAGGATTTTTAAAAATTGCCAATAAAGGAAATTTCATATTTTAAAATGTGCTACTTTAAATTTAAAATATATATACGTGATTTAAACCATTGAATAAGATTTTCATAACAGATATATTTAAATTTAGTTTACAATTATTTTATTTCAAGTATTATTTTGAAATTATTGTTATTTAGGGATTCTTTTATTTCAAGTATCAACATATTAAATAATGCATTATAAATCCAGATTGTTCAGGGATATTTTCATGATAATAAGCAAATGACCAAATGTTGTCAGTAGAGCTTTTTGACTGACTCACTTAAAACTCACACTAATGACTTTTTTATGTGGTCCTTGAAATTTTTTTTAGGCTCCTTCTTTACTGTCTTGTCAGAATGTATCCTTGGTCTCAAGGGGAGCTGAGTTGCACCGTGTAGACAGAACAAAACACATTCAGCAATGCTACTGAGGAAATATCCTAATATTGATAATGAGTGTAAAGAAAACAGTTTAAATCTTGCTTTATAATTTTGCTTGAATGTCAGTAAGGTGTTTTGGTCTGTGTGAATGATAGTGGGTCTATAAAAAACTGTTTCTGAATAACTCTATTAATCAGATTGTAAATTTTTGTGTAGGTAACCTCTTGCTAGGACTACCAAGAAAAGTAGTATCTGTTAGTGAAGTTGTATGCAGCTCCACTACTTCCACCCCAACAAGTAAATCAAGATGAAAAGGGATTGAGGCGGGTGAGTTAAGAGGAATAAAATCATTTATTCCTTTAGAAAGGGAAAAAGAGAAAAGTGTGGGAGGGAATGAGAAAATTACTCTATCCATCTAAAAGTGCTTGTGTGAGACTTTTCCTCTTTTTTTTATTTTTCTGCCAAGTAGAAAAACAAAGAAGGAAGAAAGAGAGAGGAGGAAGAGGGAGGGGGAAAGGATTGTGGGAGAGGAGAGAGAGTGGGAAGAGGGAGGGCAGGTGGGAGGAGAGAGAGAGAGACAAAGGGAGAAATAGATGCAGGGAAAGGAAATGGAGAAGAGATGCTGTGTCATCCTCTTCCCTCCCCACCCCCCACAGGACACCTCCTCTGGCAGCTGATGGAGACAGAGGCTGAGAGAGAAGCCACAGTTCTGTTGTGAATGAAGAAGCCATGAGGGCTTTAAATCAAAGCAAAGTCACAAAGCAGTAAAGTCAGGATGAGCTCAGTGAGTTCAGCACCACAGCAAGCAGATGAGAAAAAGAGCCAAAGGTTTCCCTGTCTAAAGAAGTAAAAGTTAAGAGAGGAAGACCAGGCATTAACATAGTTACCAAATAGTGCATTTTAACTTAGGCTGGTTTACCTTATAGTTGCAATTAATAGCCTTTTTTTATTGTTGTGTCTGTTTTCTAATACTAGTTTAATAAAGAGATGCATATTTGATAAACATTGTGCAGAAAATGCAGTCTTTTATCTTTGGGAGGGAATTTAGGTGGAAAATACTATACAAGCTTCAGGAAAACTATCGGCCCAGCCATACTGAAACATGGCCATGGACATGTCATTGGCACTTAGTTGTGCTATGGTTTGAACGTGTTCTCCAAATTTCATGTATTGGAAACTTAATCCCCAAATTCATATGTTGATGGAATTTGGAGGTGGGCCTTTGGGAGGTAATTAGGATTAGACATAAGGTCATCAGGGTGGGGACCCTATGATGGGACCAATGATTTTATAAGAGGAAGAGAGACTTGAGCTGGTATGCTCTTACCCTCTTTCCATGTGATGCTCTGCACCGCCTCAAGACTCTGCAGAGAGTTCGCACCAGATGCAGCTCCTCAAACTTGGACTTCCCAGCCTCCAGATCTGTAGGAAATACATTTCTTTTCTTTATAAATTACCCAATCTCAGGTATTCAGTTATAGAAACAGAAAATAGACTAAGACAGTTGGCATTCAAGAAATATTTGTTGAAAGAATTAATAAACAAATGAATGAATGCAAGCAAACCAGTCACAGAATTCCTAAAATTACAGGAAAAATGTGTTAACGTTGACAAAACAAACTCTGGAAAAGAGAAAACCTAAGTTATAAGCTAATAGAAAATGCCTCCTCCTCCAGCAGTCAAGAGCATCAGTCAGCTTTTAATGACAGCATATATGCATATTTACGTTAAACTAAACACATGCACTTGACAGCTTAATTTACAATGTTTTTTCCTGACCACTTTGTTTCTTCAGAAATCTGCTAAACAAGAACTAAGTGCCCAAATGTATGCACTGTGGCGTTTCAGATGTTGAACGAACAACCTCTGTGGCATAGTGTAACAAGCATTTCCTCCCAAGAAAGCTTTCCAGAATGTAATGCTTGCATCCCATTTTTGCTGCTTGAGACAGAGTGATTTGCCCTCCGTTAAACATGCTTTGCAGTTAATCCTCTCAAAAGTGAGTTCATAAGCCAACCGAACAGCTCTGTGCATTAAGGGATTTGGTCAATGACCATGTTTTAATGACCATCAGATCACCAGGCAGAGGAGTTCTTTTACTTGTAATTCCCACCCACTGCCCCCACCCCCACCCCCCCACAGCAGAGACTGCTTTAAATATGCAGACACTGGGAGATGGGGTAGGGAGCCATGCCAAGAGGAGAGAGTGTGAATTATCAGCACATCAAAGCCTTGGAAACTAACTGACAAGCCTGATTCATAGGTAGAAATGTCCCTTAGCAGAGGCAGTCTTTCTTACATTCCATGTTGAGTCTTAACCTGTTCTTTTAAGTTACAAAATATGGCACAGCAGGAACTTACCACCCAAAGGACACATCCTCAAGCATAAATTAATGGCTCCATCTGAAAGCACTCAAAATAGTGCATTCGAATCTGGGGAACAAGTAAGGCTGGCCTTACCATACCCTTCCAACGTGACTTAGCACTTTCTTCCACCACTACAAAATATCTGGCCTCATCTTTATCTCCTCTGGGGTTATTTTTGTAAATTTTATATGGATTAATTCAGATAGTCAAAGATCTTGAATCAGATAGGTGGCTTCCAGATTTGAACCCAACACCTTCGCTTTCAGGCAATGTAATCTTGGAATAAATAACTTTAACCTCTGTATGACTCAGTTTCTTCACCTGCAAAATGGACTAAGACTAGTACCTCTGACATGGAGTTGTTGTGAGAAATGGGATAATGCATATAAAATGTTTAGCGGAGTGGAATATAATACACACTCACTGAATGTTCACCAAAAATAACAACTGCTATCTATTATTATACTTATAGCAATCCTATGGAATTGTCAAAACTTAAAGGTAGCAGAGGATTTTTAAATTAGTAAATCAATTAATTTTTTAATCTACACATTGATTGTACATATTTATGGGGTACAGAGTATTATTTCAATACCTGTATACAATGTGTGATGATGAAATCAGGGTAATTAGCATACTCATCATCACAAAATTTTATCATTTCTTTGTGATAAGAGCACTTGAGCTCCTTTCTTCTGCCAATTGAGATTATACATTAAATTACTGTTAATTATACATGCCTAGGACTACTATAGACCAGGTAGTAGGGGTTCTAAAAAGCATTAAAAGTAACAGCTTCCTATTAAAATCCCCTGTTATTATATTGCGTTTGTTTTGTTTTTAGTACCAATCCTCCAGGTTCCAGCCCCAGAGATTGAGATTAAATTGATCTAGGTGGGGCCTGGGCATTGAAATTATTATTTTTTTTTTTTTGTCTTTTTTCGTGTCCGGCAACGGATCGCAACCCTCAGTGTCGCGCCCGTACTGGACCGGGACCGGCAACGGGATCGCAACCCTCAGTGTTGCACCCGCACCTCGCTCAGCCAGTGAGCGGGAACCGGTCTGTATGTGGGATCCGAACCCTCAGCGGGAGCGCCACTGCACTCCCAAGCGGCGCACTGTAGCAGTGCGCCACTGGGCCGGCCCTGAAATTATTTTTTTTAAGTTAAACCAGTCATCCTAATGAGCAGCCAGGATTGAAAGCCACAGATATATCACAACTCCCTCATTTTACAGATTAGGAGACTGATCCCAGAAAGGTGAATTGACCTTCTGAAGATCGCATGGCTATTTAGTATGTCTAAGACTCAATCCCAACTCCTGTCCTCTGCTTATAACCCTAAAGAGTCACCTCAGTAAAGTTCTACCTGACTTTACTTATCTTCTAAAGTATGTGTTTTACACCTACATGGGGGCTTTGGAAAATAAGATACCCAGTCCTGAGGTGGTAGATAGCCTCCCAAGGGGCAGGACAGTCCTTAGTCTGTGGATCAGGAATCTATGACCCAAAGATGATTTTTGGATCCTGGACAGAGAAACGGTTTCTGGACAGTGAAACACTGCAATGGTGCTGTGGACCTATGGGAATGAGCACTATTATTATCAATTGGTTTTAATGTTGTCACCAGAGGCATGTGTGACTGAGGGCTGTGGTACAGGCTTCCCTGCCTGGTGATCAGCACACAGGCAGTTAAGAAATGGACAATAAAGTCATAATTACTAGAGCCTGTTCAATATCATGGCCATATCTTTGCTTACTTTTACTTCTCTTCCTTCTGAATTTTGTATTTCTAAAGATAAAATTTAAAACCTTAAACAACATAGATTGGGTTATGCTGTAGCTTCACTCTACTCCAGGCCCATTCCTACCTCTGTGTCTTTAGTTATGCTGCTCCACCCTCCAGTAATGCCCTCCGTTTTTTTCCTCCTTTTCCTCTATGCAAAATTTTGCCCATTCATCAAGGCCCACCTCTGTCTTAACTATCTCTACCTCGAATATTTTCTCTTGCCTGTGAACTTCCATACCAAATCAATACCACAGAGTTCAATATGTAATCCAATTTAGAAACTCAGTTATGAGCTCCTAAGGGTAGAAATTTGCAGGAACATTTTTCTGTATCCAATACACTAGAATATGGCTGAGCATGTATCAGATTCTTGATAAACAATTCTAGTCGGTTTATTGCTTATCTCTTACTTGTTAAAGGGGAGGTAATGGGTGGGACAGTGAAGGAAAAAATATGGATAAAACAGTGTTAAACTTCTTGCTGTGTAATGGAGATGCAAAGAAGATTACTCAAAGCAATATGAATGAAATGAGAAGCCCAAAGGGACTGCACCTCAGCAACTCCTCTATTAGAAGGAGAGACTGGGTACAGCCCTGATTCAAAGTTAGCTTCTGTTTTTATGGTAAAGACAAGGAAGTTTCACAAGAAAAATCAGTTGATTCAATCATTTCAAAAGGACACAAAGACATGGGCCACGTGATGAAAGTTATCTACAGCTAAGTATAGCTTAAACAATAGAAACTAGTGATTTAAGCAAGAGTTACATTCTTATGATTAAATCTAAGTATAACTATCTCTAAAGTTTCCACCAACAAACAGCTTGCCCTTAGCAAACATTTTTTTCACATTTTTCCCTACAGCAATTCTTTCAACATCTTTTAATAATAATCAGTATGTTAAATAATCAAAGTACATAATCCCATCACTAAACAGTGATTAGAATTGATTAGATGGGCCTTTGCTCACTAGCTGTAGGCTGTTGCCCCCTAACTGAGGACTTTTGTCCCATACATGCATTACCTAAAAACCCTATACTAAAAATCAACTGAAAATCAACATATACTTGATTAGAATTGATTAGATGGGCTTTTTGCCTGCTAGCTGTAAGCCACTGCCTCCTAGCTAATGACTTTTGTCCCATAAGATTTTAGCTAAAGAGCCCTGTCTAAAAATCAAGAGAATCAAGATGTCCAACCCTCTACATTTCCCCCCTTTTAATTATTGAAAAGAATCAGAAGAAATCAAGGAATTGGAGTCAAAAGTGAGAGCAAGGACATTCTGATGAAGAAGAGTCAGCATTACTTCAGCTTGACGAGTCCATTGGAACATGGAACATAACAGTTTAATCACTATAAAAACACAAAATACATAATACACTAATTCTAGCAATAATCCAAATTATTATGTTTAAACTGGAAAACCAATAGGTAGGATTAAGTCAATGGGCCAAATCATTTAAATGATTAATAGTAATCTTTTGAGCTTCTTCTTGAAGCTGTGTCATTTGTTGTTGAAGTTTAATTATTAAGTTTTGAATATCTCCATGTAAATAAGAATGAAAAGCTCCATGTAATAATCTTTGTACATCCTCCCATGCAGTGGAGGAATTAAAAGGAATAGAAGTTATACACATGGACTGATATGCTGCATCATAATTAAGTTGAGTCCAAAGAGCTTGTTGGTGCTCACCAATCCAAGATACAGTTGACCTTTCATTTTTTGTGCTGTTTGGATAGAATGAGACAACGCAACTGTGGCAGTTGCTGCTGTAGCAGTTATAGCTGTAGCAGCAATTATGAAGGCAATTCAGAATGCCCAAGAATCTCTTAGGGTGAACTCTTTGTAGAGCAGAGTTGACTTGCTCCAAGGCAGAATTCCCCATCCATTTACAAGTAAGATTAACCAGCAACCATGCCTCTGCTCTTTGTTTTAATACAAACACATGAGGAATATTAAGATTAATGTGTAATACAGGGGGTAAACCAAGTACAGTTAGCAGGAAGAATAATATTGAATCCTCGGATATAAGACTCTTTAAGAGAACTAAAATCAATGACTGAAATAACAGGTATCAGAGAGGAGATGGAAAATATATATGGTTGAGAGGTGCAGATCATAACTGAGTCAATGGTATCATAATCCAGTATCAATAAATCATGTGGACCCCAATTTTCTAAAGTCTGATTACCATATAATTTATTTTCTGTAAAATTACTTGAATGGCAAGAGACCCAATTAAGGTCCAAACCATCTCCAATAGCAACCCAGGGGTGAGAACGAACAGGAATATTGGGTTTAGGATGACTGTTTCCCCATTAGAATTTTCTCCAACTCCTGCAGTTTGAATAAATATTTGATGTTTCACAGCTATAATATGATTAAAAGCCTTAAAATATATGATTCATATACCATTGTGGTTGAAAGGGAATGCAAAAGTTGCTAGCAGTAAAATTAGTCACTACACATAAATGCAATTCCTCAATAAGGAAAGTACCAATTATGAGAAAGTTTGTGCCATAACTCTTCTTACTACAATTTATTCTGCAATTTTGTAATGGACCAGGAGGGGGAAGCCAGTCACCTCCAGTGTAAGTGGTATCATTAGGTGAAATAGGAGGCTCTGAACCACACCAAGTAAGCAGATCAAAAGTGGGGAGATTCAAAACATGGGTCCAATAAATATTAATACTTATGGAAGGCTGAATAAAAAGGAAAAGCCCAAATATTATGAACAGTCATGTTACCTTTGGACCTTTGGAATTCATAGTTACATGAGCAAGCATGGCTAGAAATAGGCTTTCCAGCATCTTTAGAGTTGCAGTGGTTTCTAGCCCGCATGGTGCCACATGATATGGACAAACAGCGTCTGCTGGTATCCAAAGGGGGCCTGTAGGAGAAAGAACAGAAACATACTCTCTCCCCCATGTTAGTAGTTCAACAGGCCAGAACCACTGTGGTCCTTTTACTGGATGACAATAAAAAATTAATAGTTTAGGTCTTTCCTTGGAGAATAAAATGTTCTTCGACAGCTGTTAAATTTTGAGAAATAATTTTAAAAATTTAAAGTGAATAAAGCCTTTAATGCCTGTTCTTGAGGGGCCAAACCTTTCTCCAAAACAGAAACAAACAAACAAAAAAAAGCTTAATGAGTAGATAAACATTACAAGAATAAATTGAGGAGGAACTAACTGAATGAGAAAGAAACAAGCATGTAAAGAAAGAAAACCTTTACTCTGGAGAGCAAAAATGGGCCTCCTGGAGATGATCATGGAATGAAAAATGGTTCCTTAAAACACCTACTTCTCAATTCACATATAAAATATACAAGGAAGGTAGAGGAAGTGATTTCTTCCCTTTGAAATCCAGAGGGAAAGATGATGTACCTTCTGTGATAGTTTGGGTTATTGTTCAGCAAATATTCATTCTCCTCCCCTTCCCACTGTGGGCACACAATACTTCCTTGCTCCCTTGATGTTGGACTTCATCATGTGACTTGCTTTGAACCATGGCAGGTCAGAAGATTTGATGCAAGCAAATCTTAATGTGCTTTTGTAATTGGGCTTGGCTCTTTCATTCCAGAATTCATCCATGAGAAGCCATGCCCCATTTGCCAATGCTTCCTCAGCCTGGGCCTCATAATAAGATACGTGGAGTACACCTGAATCCAACCCACAAACTGGAGTCAAGTCCAGCCAACTGCAGCTCGAAGAACAGGTGCCCAGCCTTAACCAGCTAGACCACAATTAACTTACAGACCTGTGAGCAGAGTACATGCTTATTGTTATAAGCCACTGAGTTTAGGAATTGTTTGTTATGCAGCATTATTTTGGCAACAGCTGATTAATATGCCTTATACAGTCTGAAGGGAAAAATTGGGTGGGTTGAATGTGTTGAAAAGTAAAAAGCAATCACCCAGATAAATTCATTATGTGAGTCTCACATGCCTAGTCTTATAGTTTACATGACTCATGGTCCTCTAAACTGGAGCCAACTGAAAACAAAAGATCTATGAGGGTGAAAATATTCATATGCAAGTATTTTCTTCCATAAGAGCTCCAGACTTCAACACTTCTACATAAAAGGTTTGGGGAGGTAATAAGCTGAGGGGAGGTAGGGTAGAAGGGGATGAACTGCAGAGAGATTAAATTTCTATTTGCATAACACTTAATTGAACAAACATCAACTCTCCTCCAAGTCAAAGATGGGCAATGGCCAATGAAAATTAAGAGGGAGGTCTAAAAAAGCCCTTGCTGACATATCATATGAACCCATTGAGGGAGGTAAGGTAAGCATCCACAGGTTTAAATAAAACTCATGTAATCCTAGAAAAAGCTAATAGAGTAATGGTGTTCTATTTTGGAGTTTGAAAGAAGCTAAGATTCATAGGGACATCAAGAGGAAGAAAAGAAAAAGGGAAAGTAAAGATAAAAAGCTAAAGGATTCAGGATTCAGGACCATAACATTCATGCTCAATAATATATCACTGTACCTTTAAATTATACACAAATATACACACATATACACACACACGCATTCATACATATACATTTACTTCTTTAAAGGTAATGCACATGACCAAGTGGGATTAATCCCAGGTATGCAAAGCTGGCTCAACCACACTCGGGAGAGTGTGGCGCTCGGAGCACAGCAGCGCTCCCGCTGCGGTTTTGGATCCTATATAGGGATGACCGGTGCACTCACTGGCTGAGAGCGGTGCGGCCGGTCACAAAAAAAGGACAAAAAAATAAAAATTAGAAAATTAATTAATGTAATCCATCACATCAACGGGCTGAAAAAAATTACATGATCATATAAATAGATGCAGAAAAAACATTTGACAAAATCCAATACCCATTCACAATGAAAACTCTCCATAAACTAGGAACAGAAAGGAACTTCCTGTTGATGTTAACATCACACTTAATGGTAAGAAACTAGAAGCTTTCTCACTAAAATCAAGAACAAGTCAAGGATATCTCCTCTCACCGCTCCTTTTCCTTTTTTTTTTGTCATTTTTACTGACCGGCAACGGGATCGCAACCCTCGGTGTTGCGCCCACACTGCACTCAACCAGTGAGCGGGAACCGGTCTCCACATGGGATCCAAACCCTCAGTGGGAGCGCTGCCATGCTCCCAAGCGGCGCACTCTCCAGTGCGCCACCGGGCCGGCCTTCACCACTCCTTTTCAACATCATAATGTAAGCCCTAGCCAAGGCAATAAGAAAAGAAAAGGAAATAAAAGATATGCAGATTGGGAAGGAAGAAATAAAATGGTCTTTGTTCACAAATGACTCGATCATGTATATAGAAAATCCAAAAGAATCCACACACACAAAAAAAAATACTCCTGGAGCTAATATGCAATTATAGTAATGTTGCAGGATACAAGGTTAATATAAAAAAATTAATCACTTTCCTATATGTCAGCAATGAACAAGTGGAATTTGAAATGAAAAATATAATACCATTTACATCAGCACACCCAAGAATGAAATACTTAGGTATAAACCTAACAAAATATGTACAAGATCTATAAAACTCTGATGAACAAAATCAAAGAACTAAATAAATGAAGAAATAGTCCATGTTCATGTAGAAGACCCAATGTTGTCAAGATGTGAGTTCTTCCTAATTTGATCTATAGTTCAATGCAATCCCAATCAAAATCCTAACAAGTTATTTTGTGGCTTATCAACAAACTGTTTGTAAAGTTTATATGGAGAGGCAAAAGACCCAGAATAGCTAACACAATACTGAAAGAGAAGAACAGAGTTGGAGGATTGATACTATATTATTTCAAAACTTACTATAAAGTTACAGTAATTAAGAAAGTGTGGTATTGGCAAAAGAAAATAATAGACATATAGAGCAATTAAACAGAATAGAGAACCCAAAAATAGATCCACATAAGTACACTCAACTGATCACTGACAAAGGAGTAAAGGCAATACAATGGTGCTGTAACAATTGGACATCCACATACAAAATATGAATGTAGATAAAGACCTTACACCTTTCATAAAAATTAACTCAAAATGGATCATAGACCTGAATGTAAAATGCAAAACTATCACACTCCTAGAAGATAACATAGGAGAAAACCTAGATGACTTTGGGTACAGCAATGACTGTTTAGATACAACACCAAAGGCACAATCCATGAAATAAATAACTGGTAGACTGGACTTCATTTAAATGAAAAACTTCTGCTCTGCAGAAGACAATGTCAAGAGAATGAGAAGACAAGCCATAGACTGGGAGAAAATATTTGCAAAAGACATATCTGATAAAGAAGTCTTATAAAAAATATACAAAGACCTCTTCAACTCAACAATAAGAAATCAAACAATCCAATTAAAAGACGGGCCAAAGGTCTTAACAAATCTCACCAAAGATCTCAACAAAGTAGACAAACAGATGGCAAACAACCACATGAAAAGGTGCTCCATATCATATATCATCAAGGAAATGCAAATTAAAACAATGATGAGATACCGCTACATACCCATCAGAATGGTAAAAATCCAGAACATTGACACCAGATGCTGCCAAGGATGTGGAGCAACAGGAATTCTCATTCATTGGTGGTGGGAATGCAAAATGATACAGGCACTTTGGAAGACAGTTTGGTGGTTTTTTACAAAACTAGAAATACTCATGCCATATAATCCAGCAATTGCACTCCCTGGTATTCACCCAAAGGAGTTGAGAATTTATGTCCACACAAACAACTGCACAGAGATATGTATAGCAGCTTTATTCATAATTGCCAAAATTTGGAAGCAACCAAGATGTCCCTTAGTTGGTGGGTGGATAAATAAACTGTGGTACATCCAGACTATGAAATATTATTGAGCACTAAAAAGAAATGAGCTATCAAGCCATGAAATGACATGACAGAACTTTAAATGCATATTACTAAGTGAAGCCAATCCGAAAAGGCTACATACAATATAATTCCAACTACATGAAATTCTGGGAAAAGCAAAACTATGGAGATAGTCAAAAGATCAGTGGTTGCCAGGGGTTGGGGAGGGATGAATTGGTGGGGCACAGAGGAATTTTAGGACAGTGAAAATACTGCACATGCTACTATAATGATGGACATATGTCATTATATATTCATGAAACCCATAGAATGTGCAACACCAAGAGTAGCCTTAGTGTAAACTATGGAATTTGAGTGATTTGAAAAAAGGTAGTATATTAATTTAATATGATGTAATATTTATATGTATGTATGTATATGTGCAATACATATTTACATATATATCTATAGATATAGATATATAAAGTAAAATGTCTTCCTTCCCCCCATCCCACATCAGCCTAGATCCCCGTCCCTCAAAACTCACAAGTAATTACTTTTATTAATTTCTTGAATATAATTCCATAATTTATTTGTGTAGATATAAATATGGCATTATTTCTTATCTTTAACATAAAAGATAGCATATTATACCCACTTATCTACATTTTTCTCTTTTTTTAACTTTATAATATATTCTGGAGATCTTTCCATTTCAGGACATAGAGAACTTTCTCATTTTTTTAATAGCAGCATAATATTCCATTCTATGATTGTTATTGTGGCCTTTTAAACTTCCAATAACACTGTATTACTGCTTGAATGATTTCAAGCTTTTTATTTCTTATGGATAAATGATTTATCACCACATTTATTATAAATGGGATAATAATGATTCAAAGTGGAAATGTAATTACAGGATGAATTTTATAGTGTCTGAAAACAGTTTCTGAGATGTCAGGAAACCATATTAAAAATTTTTTCAAGAATCCCAAAGTCTTCTTGGCCGAAAATGTGAAGTTAGGAATAAGAAAGTCCTCTGGGGGAACCACCACTACAAAGCAGAAGTAGAGTGGACCCGTATTAATGAAATGCCCACAAGATGTGAAAAATGAAATTTTGTCCTTATGTGTCCATGTTTTAAATGTTTTCCTGGGGAGCAAAGTAAATTGGGCAAAACACAGTCCTGCCTTTTGTTTTCAGTTAGAATTCCGAAGACATGGCTTCTGCTTCCATAGGTCTTTGGGGGCCATGTTTTCTTTTGTTTTTTATTCTCTCCCAGGGTGCCATCTGTGATTGGATTAATGACTGTTCAAACTCTCACTTTTATAAAATCAAATTCCTTGCTTTTCAAATTCTGTGGGTTTTCTAAAATCTTTTACAAATAAAGCTCTTCTGCCTTTTGCTGATTAAATCCTAAGCTTAGTTTCATCTTAAATAAATTATAGCCATCCTTGTGGGTGTTTTATTTGTCAATTGCTGCATAATAAACTTCCCCAAAATGGAGGAGCTCAAAACAAAGTTGTACTTCCCTCAAAATTTTGTAGGTTAGGAAATCAGGAAAGGCTCAGCAGGGCAGTCCATATGTGATCCATGTGGTATCAACACGGGAGGAAGACCGGACGACAAGCTTCTGAGGTAACTTCTTTACTCACATATCTGAAGCTTCATGATCTCTGTCTCTCTGACAATCACTTTTTCTCTCTGTCTACACCATCCTCCAAGGCTTTTCACATGGCTTGAGCTTCTCACAGCATGACAACCTAAGAGTGACCAGACTTTTTATATGGCAGCTCAGGGCTGTAAAAGTGGGTGTTCCAAGGGACGGGATTTGGAACTTGCCAGCCTTTTCTGGCCCAAGCCCAGAAACTGTCATAGTGTCATTTCTACAGTATTCTTTTGGTCAAAAGAGTCACATGGCTTACCCATGTTCAAGAGCTCACTTCTTGACAGGAAAAATAATAAAATAATTTGTAACCGTATTTAACCCATCAGAATGAGGATATAATCCATTCCATCCCCTAAAAAATATTCCACCTTTTAAAGTTTCACTCAGAAGTCAAAATTCTTCATCACATTCATTTTAATTGTGAGATGGTTTTGTTAAGTTGTATCTGTATATACTATGAAAGGCACAAACCAGTATATTCTTGTGGAGGAGAGGAAGGATATGCCTGTATCACATAGCAGTGTGCTCCCTTCAGTACCTCAAAATAAAATTCTCACATAATGTTCCAACATCCCAGAGGGGAGATATTATAACTATATGGAATATGAAACAGTATGACATGTAAACTCACCTTAAGAAATTATGAAACCTGAGTGGCAGTTGTACTTTCTACTGGGACAGTACAATAGTGTGCTTAGAAACACAAGTTATAGAGATGGACCACCTGGGTTTGAATCCAAGTTCAGCCATTTACTTAGTGTTTGATATTAGGAAAGCTACAAAGCTTCTTTATGCCTCCTGTCCTATCTATCCTATCTATAAATTGAGGATAATATATGTATGTAGATCATAATGATGTGATAAGTGTGATAAGAATTAAAATAGATAGTGCACGTAAAAATCTTACCATGTGGCATATTTTAAGTGCTTCGTTTAGTTAAAATAACACTTGTCAACTCTTACAGATAAACCCCAATATCTCAGCAGATTTACACAAGGCAAGTTTATTTCTCGCTCATGAGAGGGCAAATCAGAGGCTGAAGGCAAGAAAGGATGATGCTCTGCTCCACCCAGTCATTCAAAGTTCAAGGCTAAAGGGGATTCTTCTGTCTTCTTCAACAAGTGGCTTCCAAGGCCACCTTGGGTGTTGTATTAGTCCATTTTGTGTTGCTATAACAGAACTACCTGAGACTAGGTGATTTATAAAGAAGAGAGATGTATTTGCCTTATGATTCTGGGAAAGCTGCATCTGGCATGGGCCTCAGGCTGCTTCTACTCATGGTGGAAAGCAGCAGGCAGCTGGTGGGTACAAGCAGATCACATGGCGAGAGGAAACAAGAGAGAGAGAGAGGAGGTACCAGGGTCTTTTTAAACAACTAGCTCTCATGGGAACTAATAGAGTGAGAACTCACTCATTACTCTCCCCTCCCCCAGGCAGAGCATTAATCCATTCATGAGGGATCTGCCCCCATGACTCCATCAGTTTCCAACACTGCCACATTGGGAATCAAATTTCCACATGAGTTTTGGAGGGGACAACACATCCAAACTCTATCAGGTGTTGACATCCAGCTGTACAATGGGAGAAGAGGGAGAGTGGAGGATCCCACAAGAGAATTCTAAGGATTAGGCCTGGATATGATATAAGTCAATTCAATTTACATTCCATTGGCCAATGGCCCATTCTAGATGCAAAGGTGCCTGAGGAATGTAGTCCCTGGCCGGGCAGCTGCTATCCAGCAACACTGCTACACTAGAGAAGGGAAAGCATAGATAGCTGTGGACAACAAACATCTACAATGGTGCTCATAAGTATTAGCTTTTATAATTTATTCTCACAATAGTGACTGACTTTTTTGTAATTGAGTGAGAAACAAAAAAATAAGAGAGAGGTTAAAATCTTCATCTCATGAAGAGACCTAGCAGTATGTCAGATTATTGCCTGGTATTCCTACTCCCAAGCCCCTACATCCCCACACTTTATGATCTTTGAATCCCAAATTTCAAATACTGAACTTAAATCCCAATTGTTGGTTAAGTGTTTAATAATTAAAGTAAATTCTTCCAGGCCAGTTCAGAATGAATCAGTCATCTTCCCTGGGAAGACCAGAGATATAAATAAGTCTATGACGGTATTAGAGAGGCAGGGCAGGAGAATGATTTTAGGCTGAGACAGGCATTTGCTGGCAAGTGATTTAAGGCAGGCCAATAGTTTTGATGGAATGAAAGATATTTTCTCAACTGACATTGAAAATTAAAATTATTGAAAGAGATTAGCAGCTCCTTCTTTAGTGGAAAACTATATAAGGATTCAAAACCCAGATGTATATACCCATTTGAATAAGTGAAATGAATAGGCTATTTCTGTAACCCAAATTTATTAAGTATTCTTAGGGGAAAAAAACTCTGCCTACACATGCATTATTAACCTAGGATTTGTGGACCCTACGAGGTCCATGCAGGATCTTCTGGGGATCTATTCAGCTCCTGAGGCTATATGCAAGTGCTTGTATATGTGTATATGCATGTAGATACATACACATCCCTTCATAGTCACCACTTTCATACATGCTGTTGAAACCACTGTCTGAACCACCATCAGCCATGTGCCAGAGTTAGCATGAATTCTGCAATGTCACATGGTATACGGTGAATAGTAAGCTTTATTGTGAAAAAGGGAAATTTACAAGTCAGGGTCAGGAAAAAACAGGAAGCCACAAGTCTCCCATCCTCCCATTATCCCACAAAGAGACCTGCTGAGACTTGAACAGCCTGCTGGACCTGCAGCATGGGTTTGTGTTCTCCTAGAGCAATGGTCCTCAATGGAGCTGAATTGCTCCTTGAAGGTATTTGACAGTGTCAGAAGACACTTTTGATTACACCCGGGAGGTGGGGTACTATTAGAATATGGTGGGTAGAGACCAGAGATGCTGCTAAACATTATACAATGAACAAGTCAGCCCCCCACAATGAAGAATTACCACATCCAAAACGTCAGCGCCGAGATTGAAAAATCCTGTGCTGGAGGTACTTCCCCAATACGGCAATCTCCAAGTAGGTTCAGAATCTCAAAAGGTTTGCTCTTTTCCCTTGTAGCCATTTCTACAGTAGGGTAAGTGTATTGCCTCCTTCTGATTTTAGTGCCCTCAAAAGGCAGAGCCTGAGGCAAGGCTCTTGTGAGACGACATGCATACAGGCAGTCTAATTTGAAAAGTGATCCCAAAGAACAGAAATGGGGGATCTGGGAATAGTAGAATGGGGAGGATGAAAAGTCAATGTAAAGGCATATCAGTTAGCTGTCACTACTGTAGGCAATTGGAGTTCAATCTTTCTGGAGATCCCCTGAGAGTCTGTGTAGAATGCTCCTCAGAATTGTCTGCCCTAGAGACCACTGTTAATCTACTGACTGCCATTCCCCAGTGGTCAAGGATTTTCCCATGGGGGTTAACTCCCTTCAGGTTTATGCATAGGCTGAAGGGGAGCCTTGGAACAGGTCATTGGTGTAGCTAAAGTAAAGTAATGTCAGTTTCCACCTGCACATAGCTGGTTGCCACCACAGGAAGACAGGTGGACCAAGAGGATATGAGCAGGAGCACAAGATATGTCTAATACATTCAGTCTAGAAATTTATTTTGCAGTACAGGACCCTGCATTAAACTCTTCCTACTGCCCACATTCAGATTTACAGATGGAAACAAGCAATCAAGCGTCTGGCAATTTTTCTGGCCAGGAGTGAGGTGCTAGCCTAGAGAGAGCCTGATTCTCTCTCCTGGTAATGTTCCATTTCTATCTGTACTTATTTTTTTCCAAACAGCTCCTGGTCACATGTTTAGGATGTCCCAGCTGCCCAGATGGCATCCTGCTGTGGAGCCTTTCTCTTTGTCATCTGTCTTAGAGCTCAGGGCTTTCAGACTCCTGAGGGAAGAAGGTGGGCTGCTTCAGCCACCTGCTGCCACCATTCAGCACCTAGGATTCTGCTCTCACAGTGAGTCCACCACTCCATGACTTCCAAATAACCAACCACTCCAAGTCCTAGTAATCTTCTGATGGACAATGAAGCCACTGGATCACTAGCCATTCCTGGGCTGAGTGGCCAGGCCTGCTGTGGTGATCAAGATCATCATGGTCATTCAGCGGACTTCCTTCACCCCAAAAGCTGCTGCTTGCCAGCCCTCCAGATACCTTGGCTTCACCCCCAGAAGAGATAGCTCCTGCATCTGGAGTGGCCCACTGAACCCTTTCCAGATGGACAATGGAAAGTCTCCTCACCTGATGTGCCAGGTGGGTCTATTTATGGTTATCACCTCTGGTGTTAAAGAACTTAGAACAGATTCCACAATGTCATGCCATCTAGAGAAAGTAGAAACTTACAATGCCAGGGTTATAAGAAAAGAGAGTACATAAATGTTCCACCCTCCCATTAGCCTCACAGCAAGATATCCTGGGGCCAGGGCATGGGTTTGCATCTAGGAAAAAGACTTTGCACCTTTCACTCTCAATCATAGAGCAAATATGAGAGAAAGTGGCCACAAACACACTCCTTGGCACCAAACTATCTGAATTTGGGTCCCATCTTACTGTTTGCAGGAGTTGCCTGGAACCACCAACTGGCCAGTATCTGGGGGCCATGAGTTCTATAGAAAGCTGAGCTTGGGTACAGCCACCCACTGGAAGAAATGGCGCTGACTAGGTTGAATCAAGGATATTCAGTAATGTAATATCCTGTCAAAAGGTTTCTCTCTCTCTCTCTCCCTCTCTCTCCATTTCTGAGAAATATAATGACTTGTTTCATACATCCTGTTTCCATATTTATGTAAATCTTACTGTTGAGAAACATATAAGTTGCTTTTCATTTGGTTGCCATTTAGTCATCTTCATTATTTAAGTACTGTTATAACCAATTTGCTTTTTAACAAATGAGATGACATGATTGGATTTATGTCTCTGAAAATAATTCTGTGAGCAAGGATAGAGATTGGATTAGCAAGTAAAGATTGGGTACACAAACACTCCTACCGGGAGAAAGAGGGAGCTCCAGTCCAGCCATCTCATTGACCAGGCCACCAAGAGAAAGCTGCCTGGGTCACTGACGTATAATCAGTCTGGTTCTTTGCATTCCAGAACCACTGCAAAATACTAATGTTTTAGCAATTCTGGGTGGATTGCAGCAAGCAGTTCTAATTTTACTGCTGGGAATGCCCTCACGCTCATGTGCAACATTCACTTCTCCTTAGAACATTTTCCTTGCTCTGCACATACACACCAGCTAAAAACCTTAGCTATCTACACTGATTACAGAAAGGAATGGAACTCTAAGGAGACAGATTTCCTAGGCAACTAGCCATATGACCACCAATCCTTTGAAAAGTAATTTAAAAATTAAATAAATAAATCAGATTTCTCACCATTGCACTAAAATTCCGAGGTAGATATACTTGATTGCAAAAATACACCTTAGCAGAATCAGAAGAGGCGACTACTGACTTTGGATATTGGGCTGGGGAGCAATGGAGAAACACTGACAAGCAAAACATTGCGTCTGTCCAGCTTCTCTCTCTGGTCCCTACTGCATCCACTAATTTTCTGACTGGATGACAGCTTGCCTCCAAATGTTTGCCTTGCCACTTTTATTTTCCCCAATCAGCTGCAGCAATCCCCTTGCAAAAGAAAGTAAAAACAAGTTTCTAGCAAGGAAAACACAAACAAAGCTTCATTGGTCTAGATAGACATGTACCATCATCAGCTCTGACAGCAGCCTTAGACAAGGAGCAGCCAAAATGCTCTCCTTCCATTCTTGAGAGAGAGAGAGAGAGTAAAATTATAGTGCATATTGTGGAGGTTTCCGCAAATGAAGGAGTTAGTAAAAAATATTGCCATTGTGTTTGAACACAATTGATTTCCAGTATGTTTATAGCACAGATGAAATAAACATGAAGAACTGCAGCTAAACAAAACTGCAAATGTCATTTGGTCCTGAGGGATGCTGCACCCAAACAGCACAGGGAGAGAATCAGTAATCACGTTCCCTTTCAGCCTGTGGTTAACAAATCAGATAGATGTGCAGGGCTCTCTAGGTATAATGGCGTGCTAAAAATAACCTCCTCGCCTCCTTATGTAACCCAGAGGCAATCTCATTCCGTTTCTAAATTTAGAGTCCTCAGCAAAGGCCAGTCTGGTGGGGAGGTGGTTGGTGGTGCCAGTTAGCAGAATGACTCATAGGGCTCAGCTAATAACAATTAAATTTATCTCTCTCTGGAATAATACATGAAGGGATATAGGTATGGGAAGCATTTTTAAGAGCCTCAAATAAGATAAAATATGCTTCATTATTGCAATCAGAGAGAGGGAGGACGAAAGAGGACCATTCAGACGCAAATTATGTTGTAATGGATACAAAAATCATATTATGTTTATCTTATAATCTTATGAGGAGGAATTCTGACAGCATCAACAAAACCACAGTTGCAGACTGTTTACATTTGTGGGTCAGCAACTGGATTCCTGGTGACAATTTCTGAAACAAATACAAGATTTATTGACTTTGAAGTCTTTCATTAAACAGACATATGCTTTCCTTCTTTTACTGTTCTACTGTTCAACTCCTGTATCAGTTCTAACCACAAGTTTACAAACAGAACTACACAAACACACAAACCCACACTACACAATCATTTCTCCCTCATAATTTACTAGGATGGTTTAAGAAAATCAGCTTTGTTTCTAGTCTGTAATCACAAATTATTATTTACCCTGGTAAAGTTTCCATTTATCCAACATGCACAATTCCAGAAAATTCGACTGGCCAGAACTGTTTTTCAGTAATGATCCACAATAATAAATGCTCACATTGGTGGTTGAAATGTTACAGTCTCTTGAACTATCTTTTGAATTATGATAGAAAGATAGTTTTCCGGTTTGAAGGAAATATATTTGGATTCTTTGAACATTGTTTATCTATGGATGGATGAGAGGAATTTTCCATGGGCTTCAGGGATTGAAAACCTGGTTTTGAGTCCAGATTCTCTGACAATTCACTTAAACATACTGAGCCTCAAAATCCTCCCTTGTAGAAAACATGTTCCAAAGCAAAACATTGTTTCGTATTACCATTTTTCTCAGTTTTTGCAGATAACAAAAAAAAAAAAAAAATGGCATTGAAAATACTGGTATTTGAAGGTTACAAATCATACTATTTATATACAGAGAAAAAAATCTCACCTATAAAATGAGGCTAATAATAATATCTTAGAAGAGTACCATAAGCATCAAATGAAATAGTATATGCAGGAGTACTTTGGAAATTACAAACTCTATAAAATACTTCAGTTTTGGTTTTTATTCTCTAAAGATTAGGTAAAATATAAAATGCATCAGCATAACCTTTTTTTTTGTTCCAATATTTTTAGCACATACATAAGTCACTTATAGATTCAATATTGAGAAATTCTGGACTAGATAATTGCATTTTTTCTTTCTAAAATTATTTTCAAGAGACCATTAATAAAATGGATTAGTACCCCATAGGAATATATACAATACCCATATTTTTTATTTTCTGGGAAAATAAAGTCCCAGTTTCAAACAGTCTGTCTTATTGTCCCCAAATGTTAGTTCATATATTCTAATTTTTAGTTTAAAATGCATGGTGACCTATGATGACACTTGGTGATACTCAATGGCTGACTCATTTTAATATATATATAGTACTCTGACAAAAGAGAAAGAGCATATTCTTAGATGGTATGTACTAAAAAATATATTTTCAACCACATTTCACTGCTTATATTTATTTTTCACTTATCTGAAGCCAGTGAAGGAGACAGGGTTTCTAACAGTATTTCTTCCATATTTGCCACCTTTTTCTTTCTTTCTCCCTTTCTTTCTCTCGCTTTCTTTCTCTCTCGCTTTCTTTCTTTCATTTGCAGTAAGAATATTTAACATGAGATCTACCCTCATCAGATTTTCTAAATACACAATACAGTACTGTTAACTATAAGCACTATGTTGTACAGCAGATCTTTAGAACTGATTCATCTTGCATAACTGAAGCTTTATACCATTAAACAGCAACTCTCCATTTTCCCCTCTCCCTGCCCCAGCATTCTACTCTCTGCTTCTATGAATTGGACTATTTTAGAGACCTCATGTAAGTGGAATTGAGAAATATAAGTTTATTGTACTTAATTTATGTATTTGTACAGAAACAAAATTGGAGATATATCCACAATGGAAGAAAACATTAATCAAATTCACAACTTGCACTTTTATTTACACATCGATTCTCAAAGCTAAGCATTCCCTAAGTAGAGCCTGGAGGGAAATGAGATGCCGGAAAAGTAGGAAATTTGATAGTAACAGCTAACACATGTATTGCCCTTACCTTATGCCACACATCATTCTGCACTGTTCTAAGTACCTTACAAATATCAGCGCATTTAATCTTCCTAACTCTTTAAGTACTATTATTATCTCCACTTTATATGTGGGGAAACTGAGGTGCTAAAAGGCTAAAAATGACTTTCCTGAGGTCTCTCAGCATCTGAGTGTCAGATGACAGAGTCAGACTCAGAAAGTTGAGCCCCCAAATCTATGTGTTAATTACAATGCTACATGGCCTGGCCCTTGAATCTTTTTCCTCACAGTGAGGAAGCAGTCTGGTGAACCTGAGTTTGATTCAAGATCCAGGAAGAGTCCCAGATACATATCAGTATTTTCTGTTAAGAACTTTCACAAGCAATCACATTGGCCAATTATAAAATACTCAGTCATGGCACAAAATAAAGCTCCAAACTTTGTCTCAAGATCAAGACCAAACTTTGGTCAGGCAAGACCAAACTTTGTCTCAGGATCAAAAGTATCAAAGGGTGCTCTGCTGAGGACCCTTGCATCTGCTCTTCTTTCAATACCTGTGTCCTGCTCTCTTCTGTGAAGTTTCCGAGACTTGACTAAATAAATCAGGAATTTGCGGTGTGCTGAGGTGGGGCCTCCCACCATGCCCCAGCTAATGAGGAACTCATCACAATAAAGCCAGCCTATACTTTGCAAGGTGTTTCTGCCCCTACAATATCTAAAATTCACAAAGAAGAGCCAGTGTGACTAAAGTACTGAAAACACTTAGTAACAAAACTGGGGGCCCAGTTCTGTCTCATCTCTATCACCAACTAACTAGGGTTTGGTACTTCATTGGATCATTTAACCTCAGAACGCCTATGTCACTATCTGTAAACCATGCTCATTGGGGAAGAAGACCTCCGAAGCCCCTTATATAAAATTCCACAGTTCTAAAGACACATACTTGACATAAACCATCAAAGAAACTTAAGAGTAGAAATATATCCATAAGAACAAGTACGGAGTTTTTCTTTTTCTTTGTTCAACAAAGTCATAGGCCTGATCGTTGTGCAAGAAACCCTCCTAAAAGGCTTGGGCCCTGGAGGCAAATGGGGCCCTAAAACCCAACCAGAAAGTCCATTACAAGCATCTCCTACTTTCAGATGGGTCTGCCAATGCAACAAAGAGTATCTGCCAAGTATCAGCCTGCCCTGTATACAATACTCTGTCAGCTGCAATCTCTCAAATTCTAATCAGAGCCATAGAAGCCACCCATTTAGTGAACCAGTCTTGGAGGTCTCGGTGAACATTAATGCTTGAGAGAGAGAGAGAGAAATGCAATGGAGAGCCAACTACTGAAACACCAGAAAGAAATGTTACCACGGTCTCTAAATTCAGAATAAATAATCTATGAGGGAAGTACAGGGAAAAAAAAAAAAACAACACACAAAGTACATGGTCACAATTCTCTGGTGTGTATTTACCTACCTAGCTAATTCAACTGCACAGAAAATAATTATGAAATTACAAGGGGAAAAAAAAACCAAAATTCTGAGCAACCAAAATGGATGGTGCCAAGTTCATGCCCTAAGTTCATACACTTTACTCATAGAAAGGATCTTCGAGTCTTCATTCAGAATTCATATGTTCTAACTTAACCTGCTGTTCCAACAGATTTAGTTACCTGATTACTCTATTTTAAAAAGAGAGAGAGAGAGAGATTAACGGCTGTAAGTTTGAAGTGAAGTGGGGGGAAGGGGTAATTGGCAGAAACAGGCACACTAACTGGAGTAACAGGGAGAGAAAAGACACAGGAATTTAAAAAGGGAAACAAGCCCAAGTAGTATTCAAAAGATACAGTAATGGCAGGCCATTTAAGAAATCAAAGCCCCATGATTACATCAGTAGGGCCTGAAAACCCAACACAATCATTGTTATTCATGGTGATCCTAAGTCATCCAAAACATTTAGACTAGATTCAGAAAAGTGAAGGAATCAAAGAGGATTGAAATACATTACTAAAGATTTCTATCAAATAGTTAAAATAAATAAAATGTTGACATGCACACTATTTTTCTCTAAATGAAAAATTTCTCAGTTGGTTAGATCACAGCCTTCTAACACCAAGATCACAGGTTTAAATCCCCATACCGGTCAGCTGCCAAAAAAGAAAAAGAATTCTTTAACTGGACCAAATCATTATTTTATAATGCCAGCATATTTATTGGTGGTTATCCTGAAGAATTTTTGCAATGCAACATACTAAAAACTTGAAGCAATGACTTGCAAATTAAGACATTCAGAGAAAATACAAAAATATGGTTTAGGTTAATGGAGAGGCTGAATGTGTTGAAGGTCACAAATGATGAGACAGGAGATGGAAGAGCATGTACAGTAGGAATGACATTACCATTTTAGATACAAAAACCCTGAAGTGGTGATAACATTATCTAAGCTCCAAAATCCTAATCTAAATCCTTATCATATGTGAATAGATGTTATCTCTGAAATTTAAATCCCCAGCCCTGTTTGCTTATGATTTCTTGAGGTTGCAGAACCAACACCTCCGTTTTCAAGAAATGCTGAAAAGTCTCTGGAGCGCAACAATCTTCCACAAAATCCAGTTCCACTGTGTTTCAGTGCAGCGGAATCCCACGTGGGATCAGAACCAACGCCTCCGTTTTCAAGAAATGCTGAAAAGTCTCTGGAGCACAACAATCTTCCACAAAATCCAGTTCCACTGTGTTTCAGTGCAGCGGAATCCCACGTGGGATCAGAACCAACACCTCCGTTTTCAAGAAATGCTGAAAAGTCTCTGGAGCACAACAATCTTCCACAAAATCCAGTTCCACTGTGTTTCAGTGCAGCGGAATCCCACGTGGGATCAGAACCAACACCTCCGTTTTCAAGAAATGCTGAAAAGTCTCTGGAGCACAACAATCTTCCACAAAATCCAGTTCCACTGTGTTTCAGTGCAGCGGAATCCCACGTGGGATGCTCGCTGCTATAGAAATACCTTTAAAGGTAGGTGAGCGAATAACACAGCCAGGAGATTTTGGGGGTGTGGAACCTGGCTGAACAAATCTTCTTACTTCACACTTCAAGCTGGCCATGAAGCACTAAGCAATATGGTGCTTGCTTGGTGCCACCAGGGCCAGGAAGCTCAATAAATCCTAATATATATATACACATTTAGCTGAGTCCACAGCATAAATGCTCTTTATTTCCTCCTAGAGGCGCAGAATATTGATTCGACTTCTATCTGTGGGCAGAGAGACAGAATTAAGATTTCATCTATTTGCCTTTATATAGAAATCCTTTCCATCCAATGGGGCATGAAGAAAAGACCTACACGAGCAGGCACTGGTATGTTTTTCTTTCTTACTCAGATATCTGTATTTTCCCTATATATGTGTGTGCATACACCATAACTTCCCCACGAGTATGTTGAACTGGAAGAGGTTGAAATAAGGTGATGGAAAATCTCCTTACAGAAATCCCTACTGTCAAACAGCAGCTCTTACTGAGTCATTTACTCCTCTAACTGCCTAGAAAATAGCCTCTTCCAGTGAACTAAATGGCATCTCAAGTTGCTTTAGGAATCTAATGCACCTCCTTCCACCAGGCAATCTGTTCTCTTTTCATATGTAGCATTAGGCCTATTATCCTTAATTCCACACCCACACAGGCTGTTACCTAGGCAACAGCATCCCCAGATCACATACTGGTCAAACCAGAATTTTCATCTATCTTTGTGAATCAAACGGGTGGCTAATATAATCAAATATACCAAAATTGACTTTCAAAACAGTTATACAAGGAAATTTGTAAAAAGTAGCTAGAATGTCAGTGGTCAAAAGGAAGTTTGATATGTGCAGGCAGGTGTTTAGTCAGTTGTGAAAGCATAAGGAGGTCTCTGCAGGCCAGCTTAGTCTTCCCAATTCAAGTAGCAACTAAGAAGGTAACAGTGGATGTTTGGGAATTTCTTTTTCTGTTCTTTAGAGGAAAAATCAAAATGTATGATATTGTGTCCGTTTGGGATCTCCCAGAAGCAGACCCCAAGTCAAGGATCTGGGTTAGAATAGTTTATTTGGGAGGTGATCCAGGCAGCATTTTAAGAGGGTGAGGGTGTGTGAGGCAGAAAAGAAGAAAAGCCAACAATTCATTAATGAGCTGGTTACTGCTGCATGCAATTGGGACACACTCCCACTGGAGACCCTCTATAAACAATGTGGAACACACCTCAGAATTGTCTGACTGACAGCAAGGAATTCGGGGCATTTATTCACCTATTCCCATCCCTCCCCTGTAGGTTGAGGGTCACTCCCATGCATTAACTCCCACGCACTTGCAGCTTACATGTGAGCTTACAAGCTCACTGCACATGGAGCTGAGCAAGCACCTGCTGCCAGAAAATGCCTCCAGCAGGGAGACACAGAAACTTGATGGTAGGTACTGGAACCGTCTGCAGTGACCTCCAAAGCCACTACTGCAGTACTGAGGGCAACTGGAAACATAATGAAACACCAAACCAGTTTTAAAAGCCAATCAATAACGTTTGCAAGAGTTTCAAATATGCAGCCAAACTATCATGATTTGAAATAGGCCAAAAAATAAAAGTAAAGATTTTAATCAGGATTAGTATTAACTACATCATCCTTATTTTTCTGATCACACAGCTAAGAAAGAAGTTGGCCTCAGAAAGTGACATCGTGATAACAGCCTATGCACATTTAAAGTCCTCACAAAGCACAGAAAGGAGTTGGTGTGTTGAAAAGAAAAGGAAGACGCACCAAAGAGGAAGTCAAAAGAGAAGACCCACCTCATCAAATTCCCACACAAGGAATAGAGAAGCTTCCACTCTTTTCCTCACGACCAGCTCTGAAGTCTGGATGCTTGATGGTTGCCCCCAAAAATCGAGGAGAAAGCCAACATGCCATGGGTTGGGAAGACTTGGAGTCCTCAAGCCAGGGGACACAGTGCCCCAAAGCATCTCCGGGACTAATGGAAGAGTCCAGCATTCATGCCTGGCCAACCAGGTCAGTTAATAACCCCCCCATCACCCACCTTACACCCTTGCATGATTGCCCCAGATACTCGAGAGACCCTGGACAGCAGGGTGAGGAGAAGGGAGAAGGACAGGCTTCCATCCCAGGAGAGGAGCATGCAGGTCAAATGAAGCTGGGACTGACAAAGGTGAGGCCCTGCTGCGAGAACTGTAAGGAGCGCAGGCTTTGAAGTGGGACACATCTTGCTTCCAGCAAGTTTCCTAACTTCTCTGTGCCTCGGTATCCTCATCTGTAAAATGGGGATAATACTAATACCTACCGTGAAATTGTTGTGAGTCAAGTGAGATGATCTTTATAATGTGCTTAATGCGATGCCTAGCACACTCACTAAATGGGAGCTTTGGGAGGCTTGGGGGAGTGGAGGGCTCAAGTGAGTCTGTAGATGGAGATGGAGGCTGTGGAGAGTGAGATGTTTAAAGATAAAGCTGGAAAACAACATCCTGTAGGGAGAGGAAGGGGGTGGAATCAGGAATCAAAAGCATTATCTTCTCTAGGGAATTCTGTTTAAATCTTCCTAATAATGATGTATACTGTTGTTTTATACTTACTTGGTTATGGGTCTAAATGCCCCCCACCCAGACACTGAACTCCTTCATGGAACTATATTTGTTGAGCTCAACCTCAGTGTCAGGTACTGTTCTAGGCACTAAAGCAGTGAACTAAACAACGTATTCTGCCCTCCTAGGGCTTATGCTGGGGTGGAGGGAGACAGGCACAAAGACACACAAAAAGAAAAGGAATCATGAGAGTCAGTGTGAAGGGTGAAGTCAAGCTGGAAAGCCTTTGCCAATAAAGTGATGTTTGAGCAGAGACCCCAGGAACACAGCAGAAGGGGCCATGTGAATATTCTGAAAGCAGCATTCCAGGTGGCAGCATCACTGGAGAGACTGCGGAAGAGTGCAGAGACCATCGGGGCTGGAGTGCAGAGTAAGGGGGGCTGCCAGAGCTGGGCCAGCCGGGTAGCAGGAGGATGAGGTCCTGTGAAGCAGGGGTCTCAAAGCCCAATGCAGAGTAGCATTACCTGAGAAGCTTTGAAAAAGCCCGAGTTCCAGGCTGTAGCACCAACAAGTTTAATGAGAATCTGGGAGTGGGACCCAGGCATAGGTCTATTTTAAAGATCCCCAGATGGATGTGTAGCAAAACATGAGAAACTGACCTAAGGCTTTAAAGGCCATTTTTTTTTTTTTTTTTTTTTTTTTCTTTTGTCTTTTTCCATGTCCGGCAACGGATCGCAACCCTCAGTGTTTCCCCCGTACCAGACCGGGGACCGGCAACGGGATCACAACCCTCGGTGCTGCTCCCGCGCCTTGCTCAGCCAGTGAGCGGGAACCAGTCTGCATGTGGGATCCGAACCCTCGGGCGGGAGCGCTGCCGCGCTTCCCGAGCGGCGCACTATCCAGTGCGCCACCGGGCTGGCCCTTTAAAGGCCATTTTAAGAACTCTGGCTTTTACTCTGAGACAGGAAGCCATCTGAGGGTTTTGAGCAGAGAAGGGACATGATTTGTATTTCCAAAGGCTCACTCTGGCTGCTGTACATAGAATGGCCTAGAAGGGAGAGAGGAATGATGCAGCAAGACCAGTCAGGAGGCAAAACACTATTGTATTGATTTTCTGTATCCCCAGTGCCTAGCACAATTGCAGACATAAAATTAATATCCCCAAGACATTCCCTCTGCCTGAAACCTCATCCTCCAGATCTATGAATGGTTTATCGCCATATTCCTTCAGAGGGTTGTCCAGTGAAATTTTGATTGCAGATAAACAATGAAGAATTTTTCAGTATTAAATGAGACATACTTGTACTAAAATATACACATATATTGGCTGTTTATCTGATATTCACATGTAACTGGGCTTTTTATTTTTACATTTATTTTTTTTTTTTTTTATCTAGGCCTTGTCTCTGTATTTGCTAAATCTGGCAGCCCTACCTTCAGAGTTTACTCAGAGGAGGTTTTCTCTATCAAATATAGAAATGAAGCACTGTCCCTCTAGGATTCTCCATCTCCTTTATCTACTTCATTTGTTTTCAAAGCTCCGATCCCCACCTGACATGATATACATTGACTTGCTTCTCAATTTTCTCCCCCACTAGAGCGTGTGCTACAGGAGAATTCTGTTATTTTCGCTGTGGTATCTGCAGAACCTAGAACAATGCCAGACATGGAGTAGATACTCAACAAATATTTATGGAAGGAAGGAAAGAACGAAGGGAGGGAAGGAAGGAGAGAAGAAGCAAAAGTGAGAGGGAGGGGAAAAATGAATAAACAAAGAAGAAAAATGGATGACACTACAGGTAAGTTTTCTGGAGGGGAAAAAGGAATTTAGAAAGCTCAGTTCTGACTTTTTTTACCTCAGGGCATAGGAGCTGAGGTTACCTGCAAAAACCGTGGGAGGCAGACTTGGGCAGAAAATTCAATGAGAGAGACAAATGTTTATAAAGGTCACAGTGGGGAAATGGGAAAGCAAGTAAACAGAGGAAGCAAAAGAATTTCAGAGTAAGGTGGGCATAAATGAGGTTGACAGACACCATTTGTCAGGAGGCTGGCCCATCTAGGTAGGCTTGTGACCATCTCCAACCAGGCTGAGTGGCCTAGGATTGGGAGAAAATACATACAAAGGCAGTTTGGGCAAAGGGCTGAGGTTTGAGAGGGCCACATGATCGACGAACCAGAAAATTGATTTCCAAACTTAAGATAACCTAAGATTCCAGCTGGGTTAGGAGGTGAGAAGATCTTGGGGGAAGTTATTAGACCGAGGAAGGTGCTGGGAACTGAATCTTGGTGCAGAGGGTGTAGAGTTAGAATATAATGGTCAGAGAGAATTTGAGAGTATGAATCATTGGAAGGGGTAAGGTGATATCAGAGCAGTGAAATGCTCAGCCTCTGAAGCCAGGCTGTCGGAGATTGAATCCCAACCCTGCCACTTACTACCTGTGTAAATTTGGGCAAGTTTTTAATATTTCTGTGCCTCAGTTTCCTCATCTGTAAAATGGGGGTGATAATCAAACTTACTTCACAAATTGTGCTGCAGCGATGAAATCAGTTGACATATGTAAAGTACTTAAAACAGTTCATGGTAGGTAGTTTGTGTTCGTATTATAGCTATGGGTATGGGTTGTTACCATCTGGTAGAAAATGAAAGTGATAGTAGTAGAGGAGGCTCACAGTGAGACGAATAAATCAAATGTGCCAGATTGATTTCATCATAAGGGAAAAGCAAAAATAACTCTAAGGAAAACTAAAAGAAGGAAAAAGTAAAAATAAAAAAAATGTGTTGAAAACATCATTAAACACAGAATTGATTAATTCAAGATTTAGTTCTTGGAAGATTAGCGAATTTATTTTTAAGGATAAGACAAATAAAATTAAATAATGCAGGGCATAAAGTACCAGCTATTCATATTTTAATAATTATAATTACAGATGAGCTACTGGAGAACAGGGGTTTTATTTTTTCTCATCTTTGTATCTGTTGTGTATGATACTAGTGTCTCATGAAATATTTGTTGAAAAAATGAGCAAATAAATAAGTGGAAGGAATTTTACTTCCTTTACCATTTATTTTCTATGATCTTGTTTTTTTTTTTTTTAATTTGAATGCATCTCTAGGAATGAAGGAGTAACTTGCAGCAACCCAAACTTTCATTAAGAAACACTAGAAAAAACAGGTAAGACACAAAAAGAGAGACAAAAGAAAGGAGGGAATAAGAGAGGATAGAAGGGAGGGGGGAAGGAAGGGAGAAAAAAAGAAGGAAGGAAGGAAGTTCTGTCTGAAAGCATCAGAGAGCTGCTAAGGCAAGCAGAATGCTAAAAAGAGGAAACTTCAGAGAAGTGAGGTGGCATTCTGCATCTGCTTTTTCCTGAGGGCAATTCACAATTCTAGCCATGGGGCAATAGGCTGAGAATACAGGACTTACCCAGAGAAAAGACTGCTAATAAGAAGTAGAGAAACAATCAGAGATTTGAGGGTCTAGGATCCCAATGAGAAGGGACAAACAGAGATCTGAGTCTTGCACTTGACCAGTTTTCACCTCAAGACATTTGCTGAATTCTGAAGCTGTGCAAGACAAGAGGCTAAGAAGCTAAGCAGAGAACCTATAAATGGCAGAGGGTTGTATTTAGCAGTCTTTCCACGCAGAGGAGACTAAGAGTTTAGATTGACAACAGTAGAGGAGCCTTGCAGAATATCCCAGTTGGAACCCTTAGGAGACTATACCCTAGCAGCATAAGGCAAACAATAGGGAGACAGATACATAAGAAAACACAGCCAAGCCTTGAGTCCCAGATTAAATTAAGGTAATCATCTCTCCACATCTGCCTAGAAGAGAAAAAGATGAAACCACTCTGGAGAAAAATGACATCATCCAGATCCTCTAAAAGTTTTCATACACAATATCTGGCATTTAATCAAATGTTAATAGACATTTAAAGAGCCCCCAAACTAAGAGGAAAATGAGTAATATTCATAGACCCCTACAGATGGTCTAGATTTTAGTTAGCAAGCAAGAACTGTGAAATACCTAAGATTAATATGTTCCAGACAAATAGCAGAAAAGAGAGAGAATAGATGAAAAGATGGAAAATATCATCAAAGGAATGATGTCTGTAAAAAAGGAAGCAAATGGAAATTCTAGAACTGAAAAATACAATATTTGAAATTAAAAACTAAACAGATGTGTCTAATAAGAGATAAGGCATAGCAAAAAAAAATTAAAAATGGATTCATGAATTGGAGGGTGGGTCAATAGAAATACACAGACTGAAGTCCAGAGAAATGAAGAGAGTGGAAAATACTAACAGAAATATAAGATACATATGGGAAGCAAATAAAATATCTAACATACATGTAATTGGAGTTACAGAGTAAAGGAAAGATAGAATGTGGCGGAAGTAATATTCGAAGGATAACATCTGAGAATTTTCCCAGTAGATAGAAAGCAAGAATCCACAGATTCGAGAAGCTAAGTATTCTCCCAGAAGGATAAAGACAAAGAAAATCAAAGCCAGGAATATAACAGTAAAACTTGTCAAATCAAAGACAAAGAGAAAACCTTAAAATCACAGGTAAAAAAATACATGAAGGTAAAACATTAAGACCTATAGCTAACTTAGCTAAAGAAGTGATTGAACCCAGAAGACAATGGAATGACATCATTAAAGGATGAGAGAAAATAATTGCCAACCTCAAATTCTACATACAGTAAAATATTCTTTAAAAATATAGGTGAAATAAAGATGTCTTCTGGCAAAAACTGAAAGAATTCATCACCAGCAGGCCTGCAATACAAAAAAACACAAAAAAGTCTTTCTGGAGAGAGAAAAATAATCTCAGACAGAAACATGGAAATACAGGAAGGAATGAAGAACAACAAAAAGGTAAATCTAAATGAGTAATGAATATATAAAAAAAATAAAAATATTTTCTTCTGGAATTTAAAGTATATGTATAATTAGACTGTATGACAACAATATCACAAAAGGCAGAAAGGAGGAAATAAAGTTCAACTTTTCTGACTCTAGCATTGTCAAGAAAGTAGAAAAAATAAAAACTTCTATTAAACTTATAAATTAAGGAAACATGCCATAGTCTCTAGGGTAACCATTAAATGAACAGTGAAAGATGTGCAATTAACAAGCTAATTGAGGAGGGAAATTGAATAATAAAAAAATCTTGATTATTCAAAGCAAGGTAAGAGAGGAAAGAAAAAGGATTGATCACAAAACAGGTAGATCAACTAGAAAATATATAATAATAGGGAAGAATATAAACTCAAATATATCAGTAATTTCATTAAATGTAATTTGTCTTTGTGGATTAAAAAAATAAAATCCCAATTATAAGAAAAACAACTTGAATGTAAGGACACAAAAAGGTTGAAATTAAAATTATGTGAAAAAGATATGTCATGCAAACAATAACCAAAAGAAAGTTAGTGTTGCTATACTAATATCAGATAAAGTAGATATTAAGGCAAAAAGCAATGTTTGAGACTAAGAAAGATACCTTGTAACAATAAAGGGGTTGATATACCAGGGAGATATTAAAAGAAGCCAATAACACAGATCCAAAATATATAAAGTAAAAATTGGCAGAACTAAAAAGAGAAATAAACAAATCTATAATCATAGTAAGAGGATGACATTTAATTGTCCATTTGTGTAGTATAAAAATTATACTACAAAAATAATATTTTTTTTCAAAAATAATATTTTACTATAAATCATTTTTCCAGCGTATTGTTTTTCTTTTGCTCCATATATGTATTACTTACATTCTGTCTTTTTTAATAGCTGTATGTCAAATGCTACTGTTTTAAACAGACAAATTAAATAACAGAAATACATTAACAGTGTCGTGATAAACACTAAGAAATAAATACAATCAAATCAAATCAAATGGTAGACTGGCATGAGAAAGAAGAAGCATACTAATTTTAACATTTCTCAAAATAAGAGATTAATAGATACTTTTTGAAGAAATAGAAGATTAAAAGCATTATAATAAATTATAATTATAAAGCTAGACACCAAAACAAATACATGGACATTTCTAATTATCAGAATAGACTCACAAAAAATAAATAGACAAAACTGACTAAACAATAAAGGATGTTTTAAAGATATATAGGAACAACAATAACCAAATATAAGATGAGTGGACTTATACTTCTTCTAATGACAGATTAGGTCATTTGTATACATCCTCCCACTAAGAACCACTAGAAAAGTCTGACAAAATATTTTTTAACCTGCTTAAAGACCTCATAATGTTAACAAGAAAGAGAAGTATTACCTGGACAAAATCCAGGGTAGAATGGACTCCCTAAGGAATGAACCCTGTGTTTGGAATCTCTACTCTTGAGGGTGTTTGATGGTCCTGGAGGGGACAGCTAGGAGGCTGAGAGGCTAAGCAATAATTCAGTCAACCTCGTAGAGGTAAAGGAACAGACAGTGGCACTGGGAGCCACCAGTGGGTGGGCATAGAGAGAGCTGGTTAATCTCCCTCGCTTTGACTTGGATCTCCAAAATTCTGCATCCTAGGATTAGTGTAAACTGAAAGAACTCAAGCTACTGTGGGAACTGTAGGTCATCTTCTAATCCTCTCACTCCCTGAAATTGGACAGAGGTGATCAAGATTGCTAGTGCCTCTGGGCATCTGGCAGGAGCAAATGGGAATCCTCTAGGGAGGAAAATAGCATCATCTTTTGTTTCAGATTATTTCTACAAACAATTTTTCATTTACAATGTCCAACATGCAAACAGAAGCAGACAGGCCGGAGACAAGACTACATGAATTAAGACCAGCAGGGAAACAAAAACAATAGAAATAGAATTACAAGGGAGGATATAGGAGTTATCAGACAAACACTCTAAAGTAAACATGCTCACCAAATTCAAAGAGATAAAAAGCAATTTTAAGAATTGCAGCAGAGAAATGGAAACTATATAAATGAATCAAGGTCCTTCTCCCAGCACCAAAAATCTACATGTCAAATCCAAAAGCAAGTGGAGCATTGGTGTGTGAAATTCTTGATTCATTTCTTTAATAGGAATATATTGAGCTAATTTTCTATATAAGCCACAGTTAGATTCTGAGGGAGATATGAAGATAAATAAGACATTGGTACCCTACTATCTCGGACTTTATGTTTATAGCCATATTTATCACACATTATTCTAGCCGAAAAAACATTAACTGGCAATGCCCTAAGATTCTCTCTATGGTGTTTTTTAAATGGTGAAGGAAAAAAGAATATGTTTTGATGTCTAAATGGTCTGGTGCTAAATCTGTTCTGTAGGGGAGCTGCTGAAGATGGGTGAACGGGAGGCCATCATTGCTGTGTGGTATGTACAAGGGTTGGTCACCTAATCTGGAATGGTGAGAGAAGAGCCACAATCATTCATACCCCAGAGTACAATGCTTCATCTAAGTATTATGATCACGAAGGACTTCAGGTCAGCACCATTCTTCAGCCCACATAAGAAGCATAAGAAACTTGGTCCCATCCACATTTGAAGCTGTATTGATTTGGGGGCTGTTGAAAGCAATATATTTCTTTTCAATTTCTTTAAAACAGTAAGCTTCTGGGGCCTCCTGGAGAAAATAACCTATTCTCAATGCTGAGAGAACACTTGAGTTAAAGCATAAGTTACTTAACTTCTGTGATAAATATCCCTCATAGCAAATACAGCCTTGAAAAGTTTCCATTTGGAACCTGGGGGGTGGACAGAGTCATTTCTTAGGAGTGTGAACTTCTCTGAGACAGATTCATGAACAAAGGAGATGAAAGCTGGTCTGTTAAAAGAAAATACGTCCCACATATCCCCTTTATTAAAGGACTACGGAAATGTGGAAAATCAGTATCCTCTTATATCACTCCCCTAACCTATGTTCGTATATAGCCAGGAGGTCCAAGTGTCAAACCCAGGGTGACATTTGTTAGGTTCTTAGCTCATTGTTACATGAGCTATGACAGATGCATTACATTTCCCGAATGAGTCCATAACCCCAATGGCTCCTATGCTTCTGCAATTATAATGATTGGGCTGATCACGTTTGACTCTAACAATATATACAAAGTAAAGCCAAAAAGTTATCCTCAAGATCAGAACAATAAGATGTATTATCCCAAAATAAAAGAAATATGAAGTAAAGAATTTGGCATTTTGTGCTTAGATTGCCAGGGTAATTTTCTCACAATTTCTCTTCCTTTGCCTAAAATCACTATCCTTACTATCTTCAACACATTTAAACTGAAGGAAATTTTGTCCTGCCTGACTTCAAAGGCTAAAGGTGCTGTTTGTCAGATCTTTCCATTTTGATGTAAGATGATGACTAGAAATGTCAGATGGGCCCTACCTAGTGCACATTGTTCTCCTTAACAGTATCTGAGGGGAGCTTTCAATTCAGGATTTGTGAAGATAAAATAATTTAAGTATTGAATTCACAGTACAGAATAAACGCAGCTTAATTAATAGTTAATTTAAACATATTCTATAAACAGGGCAACTATAGATATTGAGCATGCAGAGACACAGAGAGGTTCAGAGAGATTCTGGTTTAACTATTATTCCTTTCTCACTAGGAAATGGATAAAACCATTGCTAAGGATAATTAAAGATAGCAAGCCTGTTTCAGATGCAATTCACTATCTCTCTCATCATGTTACTGATGAACTGTCCACAAATACATATCTGTACTGCCCATTCAGGTCCAAACTGGACCATAATGGACTGGTTCTTCCCTGATATCAGAGGTAATACATATTGCATTTGAACATTATTCTCGGTTTCCAAATGTTAACTTCTTTCCAAATGGTAAAGTTCAATATTTAAAAATCACAGACTTGAGGGTTTCCGGTCAAGATGGCAGAGTAGTTGGTTCCTGGTGTCGCTCTCTCCGACAGGGAGACCAATTTGCAGCTATTGAGGAGCAGTGACAGAGGACCCGAGATCTGTGCTGGAGCAGACAGGAGCTGCCTGCCGTGGGACCCCAGTTCGGGTTGCTCTTCATTGTGTAGAGAGACTTTAGAGCTTCTGGGCTCACACGCCCTAAGCCTGACAGGCCGGAGAAGGCAGGCGGGGCGGAGGAGGGACTTCTGGCACAGGCTGGTCCTGCCACCCTGAGGGACATAACAGCCTCAGGGCTCCCGCACCCTGAGCCAGCTGTCCCGGAGAAGGCAGGCGGGGCAGGACTTCCAGCCCAGGCCATCCCCATCTCCGAGAGTGACTTTTTTTTTTAATTTTATTTTATTTTGTCAATATAAAATGTGGATGATTATTGTAGCCCATTACCGAAACCTCCCTCCCTCCTCCCTTTCCCCCTCCCTCCCAACAACCCCCTTTCTGTTCGCTTGTCATATCATCTTCAAAGAATTGTAATTGTTGTGTCTTCTTCCCTCCCTTCACCCCACAGGTTATTTGTGTATTGATTGATTGATTGATTGATTGATTTTTAGCTCCCACAAATGAGTGAGAATATGTGATATTTCTCTTTCTGTGCCTCACTCATTTCACTTAATATAATTCTCTCTAGGTTCATCCATGTTGTTGCAATTTCATTCTTTTTTATAGCAGAGTAGTATTCCATTGTGTAGATATACCACATTTTCCATATCCACTCATCTGATGATGGACATTTGGGCTGGTTCCAGCTCTTAGCTATTGTAAAGAGTGCTGCGATGAACACTGGAGAACAGGTATACCTTCAACTTGATGATTTCCATTCCTCTGGGTATACTCCCAGCAGTGGGATAGCTGGGTCATATGGTAGATCTATCTGTAATTGTTTGAGGAATTTCCATAGCATTTTCCATAGAGGCTACACCATTCTGCAGTCCCACCAACAATGTATGACAGTTCATTTTTCTCTGCGACCTCACAAGCATTTATCGTTCATAGTCTTTTGGATATTAGCCATCCTAACAGGGGTGAGATGGTATCTCAATGTGGTTTAGATTTGCATTTCCTGGATGCTGAGTGATGTTGAGCATCTTTTCATGTGTCTGTTGGCCATTCATATATCTTCCTTTGAGAAATGCCTATTTAGCTATTTTGCCCATTTTTTAATTGGGTTACTTGTTTTTGTTTTTGTAAAGTTGTTTCAGTTCCTTGTGTATTCTGGATATTAATCCTTTGTCAGATGTAAATTTTGCAAATATTTTCTCCCACTCTCTTGGTTGTTTGTTCACACTGTTAATTTCTTCTTTTGCTGTGCAGAAGCTTTTTAGTTTGATATAATCCCATTTGTTTATTATTCCTTTGGTTGCCTGTGCTTTGGGGGTTGTATTCATGATGTCTTTGCCCAGTCCTACTTCGTAAGTGTTTCCCCTATGTTTTATTTAAGAAGTTTTATTGTTTCAGGGTGCATATTTAATTCTTTAATCCATTTTGAGTTGACTTTAGTATATGGTGAGAGGCATGGGTCTAGTTTCCTTCTCCTGCATATGGATATCCAGTTATCCCAGCACCATTTGCTGAAGAGGCAGTCTTTTCCCCAGTGTATAAGCTTGGTGCCTTTGTCAAAATCAGATGGCTGTAGGTGTATGGGTTGATTTCTGGATTCTCTATTCTATTCCATTGATCATTGCGTCTGTTTTTATGCTAGTATCATGCTGTTTTGGTTATTATATCTTTGTAGTATAGTTTAAAGTCTGGTAGTATTATGCATCCAACTTTACTATTATTATTATTATTATTATTATTATTATTATTATTATTATTATTATTATTATTTTGCTCAGAATTGCTTTGGCTATGCGTGGTCTTTGTTATTCCATATAAATGTCTGAATAGTTTTTTCCATCTCTGAGAAAAATGTCATTGGAATTTTGATGGGGATTACATTGAATATGTATATCACTTTGGGTAGTGTGGACATTTTCAAAACAGGAACTTAAAAACAGGAACTAGACAAGGATGCCCACTCTCACCACTCCTATTCAACACAGTATTGGAAGTACTAGCCAGAGCAATCAGAGAAAAGAAGGAAATAAAGGGAATCCAGACTGGAAAGGATGAAGTCAAGCTTTCCCTTTTTGCAGATGATATGATCCTATATATTGAACAGCCTAAAGCTTCTATAAAAAAACTCCTAGTGTTGATAAATGATCTCACAAAAGTTGCAGGATACAAAATCAGCAAGCAAAAATCAGTAGCATTTCTATACTCCAACAGTGAACAAGCAGAAAAGGAAATCAAGAAAGCTAGCCCATTTACAATAACCACCAAAAAATTAAAATATTTAGGAATAAAGCTGACCATGGATGTGAATAATCTCTACGTGGATAACTACAAACCACTGTTGAGAGAAATTAAAGAGGACACAAGAAGATGGAAAGATATCCCATGCTCTTGGATTGAAAAAATTAACATTGTGGAAATGTCCATATTACCCAAAGTGATCTACAGATTCAATGTAATTCCAATCAAAATTCCAATGACATTTTTCTGTGAGATGGAAAAAGCTTTCCAGACATTTATATGGAACAACAAAAGACCACACATAGCCAAAGCAATCCTGAGCAAAAAAAAAAAAAAATGATGCATAACACTACCAGACTTTAAACTATATTACAAAGCTGTAATAACCAAAACAGCATGGTACTGGCATAAAAATAGACACACAGATCATTGGAATAGAATAGGGAACCCAGAAATCAAGCCATACACCTACAGCCATCTGATCTTTGACAAAGACAGCAAATCTACGTACTGGGGAAGATACTGCCTTTTCAACATGTGGTGCTGAGAAAACTGGATACTCATATATAGGAGAATGAAACTAGACCCATACCTCTCACCATATACCAAAATCAACTCAAAATGGATTAACGAATTAAATACACATCCTGAAACAATAAAAATCCTTAAAGAAAACATAGGGGAAACACTCCAGGAAGTAGGAGTGGGTACAGATTTCATGAATAGGACCCAAAAAGCACAGGCAACTAAAGGTAAAGTAAACAAATAGGATTATATCAAACTAAAGAGCTTCTTCACAGCAAAAGAAACAATCAACAGAGTAAGAAAACAACCAACAGAGGGGGAGAAAATATTTGCAAAATATACATCTGACAAAAGATTAATATCCAGAATATACAAGGAACTCAAACCATTTTACAGCAAAAAAACAAATAACTCAATATAAAAATTGGCAAAAGAGCTGAACAGGCATTTCTTAAAGGAAGATATATGAATGGCCAACAGACACATGAAAAAATGCTCAATATCACTCAACATCTGGGAAATGCAAAAAAAAACCATGCTGAGATGCCATCTCACTCCAGTTAGGATGACTAACATCCAAAAGACTGAGAATGATAAGTGCTGGAGAGGTTGTGGAGAAAAAGAAATGCTCATCCACTCTTGGTGGGGCTGCAAAATGGTGCAGCCTTTACGGAAAATGGTAGGGAGGTTCCTCAAACAATTACAGATAGATCTTCCATATGACCCAACAATTCCACTGCTGGGAATATACCCAGAGGAATGGAAATCATCACGCCGAAGGTTTACCTATACTTCAATGTTTATTGCAGCTCTATATACAATAGCCAAGAGCTGGAACCTGCCCAAATGTCCATCATTTGATGAGTGGATATGGAAAATGTGGTATATCTACACAATGGAATACTAATCTGCTGTAAAAAAGAATGAAATACTACCATTTGCAACAACATGGTTGGACTTAGAGCAAATTATATTAAGTGAAACAAGTCAGGCACAGAAAGAAATGCCACATGTTCTCACTTATTTGTGGGAGCTAAAAATTAATAAATAAATAAACACACAAACAAATAAAGGGGGGGGAAGAAGACAATAGCTACAAAAATTCCTTGAACTATTTAAGTCAAGAGAACAGATACATGTGGGGGGTGGTAAATGGGAGGGGGTGGAGAGGAATGGGTAAAGGTTCATGATAATCAAGTACAATGTATTTTGAGAAATAAATATATATATATATAAATAAAATAAAAATAAAATAATTCACAGACTTCATCAAATGCATTGCTATGGCTCTATTTCCATCCCTATTTGCTAGTGCACAGATCTCTGCAAATGAAAGACATGAAGGGATAATAGTTCTCCACTGTAGACGGGTTCTGTGATAACTTCTGCTAAATCCCTGAGAGGCAAAGTTTCCTATAATGTGGTTTCAGGGGGTTTAAAGACCTCTCTATCTTCAGACAGGAAAAGAAAAATTTACGGATTGCCAGCTGCCTGCAGGAGTCTTCCCGTTACTCAGACCACTCTTATCTACACATTGCTTCCTGTTTCCCATGGTCAGGTAGCTCCTTGGAAGCAGCCACTGAAGTTAAGAGCTGTTAAAATACGTCTGTTTAGTGGTGTGTTGGACTTGCAGAGGGAGAGAGATACAAAGTGGAGTGGAGGAAAGGGGGTTGGGGAGGGAAGTTGGGGATAATTGAGTGGGGACATGGGGTATAATTGCAATTTGTGGTACTGGGCATGCTGCCAGTTTGGATCTAGCCATCACATCTTGGGCACGACTGTGACAATCAGCTTTGCATCTCATGAATACTCATAACCAATTTTTAAAAAAGAAATAGCTATTTAAATGTTTCAGGTCCTTTATGCTGACTTTATCTAAGTGACTGAAGAAGTGAACACCCCTCTTTGGAAACTGAGGACCCAAGTTTCCAATATGGATGATTCTGGAAGCCAGAGCTGGGCACAAAAGTGGGATGGGGCTCACTGTCAACCAGGAAGCATGGAGCTGGAGCTGGCTAACAGAACACATTCATGGGTGAAGGCAGATTGAAGAACGTACAGACACTTCAACAGAGCCCATACACCCAAGCCATATGGAAAGGAGAAAACCATTACAGTGGCAAGGCAGCCACCGGCCACAGTGCCTTGAATGACTGGGTTCAGAAGTTAGGGAAGAGGCAGATCTGGGCAATCACCTGGGGTTCTTAACTATAAGGAGCTTTTTTATAGGACACCTCTGACCTCAACTGTAGATGAAAAGGGATACAAAGAAAGGAAGACCTGGCAAGTTTAATCTAAAACCAGGCTCTAAAGAAAGAAAAAAAGGCATTCCCCTGCCCCTTCTCCAAAGATATATTATTTGATAACACATTATTTCTCTGTTTTAAATATTTGAAGCTGGCTTATTTTTAACATATGGACAAAATTATTATTTTTTTAATTTTAGATTTCCTTAAAAGCACTAAAGAGGTGAGAAGATAAAAGGAACTATCAGGCCAAAGTAATTTTTGTAGATCCCACAGTCTCTATTTGCCCACTGGGACATGATTTCCTGGGTAACTTTCAGTAAAGCTTATATTTTACAGTCACAACCTTAAATCCTGGAGGTGGGCATCCTCTTTTCAATAAAATGTTCTAAATCACCACAAAATTTTCAAACCACTTTCTTCAAAAGGAAAGATGAAAAAGGGAATCCTCGATTTCTCTAAAGAGACTGTGCATTAAGACAAAAGGCAATATCAATTTTAATCAAATCTCCAAAGGTCAAGAATAAATGTTGTGGTAAGAAGAATAATGTACCCACTCAAAAAAAAAAAAAAAAAAAAAAAAAAACTGTTCGCTTTCTGATCTCTGGAATCTTTGAATATGTTATGCTACATAGCAAGATGTAATTAAAGTTGCTAATCAGCTGACCTTAAAATAAGATTAGTTTGGACTATCCAGGTGGGTCCAATGTAATCACACAGGTCCTTAAATGAGGAAGAGAGAGGCAGAAGAGTCAGAATCAGAGAGATGACATCATAAGAAAGATTCAACCAGCCAGTGCTAGCTTTGAAGATGGAGGAAGAGGCCATGAGCCAAGGAATGTTGGCACCCTCTAGAAGCTGGAAACAGATTCTTCCCTAGAGCCTCCAGAAGGCCAACACCTTGATTTTTAGCCCAATGAGAGCTACTTCAGGCTTCTGACCTCCAAAACCAGAAGTTAATAAATTTTGTTGTATTAAGCCACTACATTTGTGGTTATTTGCTACAACTGCAAATTAATACAAGTGTTGAAATACTTTTAGGCATTTTGTATTTCTTTAACGTTGCCAGCCTATTTAGGAAAAGTGGGCACAGAAAACAGTATTCATGCAGTATCCCTGCATCTCCTTCCAAATCATTCCCAGGCATGCCACCATGGCCAGCCAGTTTTCCCCTGTAAGAAGATATTAAATGATTTGCCCCCAACGCAAATTGCTGAGTCCCATCCCCAGAGTTTCTGATGTGGGGTAGAGCCTGATTTGCATTTCTAATTCCCAGATGATGCTGATGCTGCTGGTCAAGGGACCACATCTGAGTCGCAGTCATCTAGTTAAACAGAAAAGCATGTAAACAAAATTTAAATACAGTATGCTAACTGGCATGATGTAAGCACACAAATAGTATAGGAATCACAGTACAGGGGCATCAAAATCATGCACTTCGTTGGAGAAAGATTTTACAGAGACGTGTATAAGAAAAAAACAAACAGAAAAGATACGGAAAAGTGGAGGGAAAAACAAGGAATGGAATACATATGGCAGAGAGCAACCCATATGGGAAGACATAAAGGAGGAAACTGCTTTTGTTTCTAAGACACTGAAAGTATCCATACAACTGGAGAAAAGGATGTCTAGGGGCAAGTAGTGGAAAATGAGGACAGAGAGGAGACAGGCCAGATATGATAGCCTTTTTGTGCTAAGCAAAAGAATTTGACATTATCCCAAATGCTAGAGCTATCCATTGGTATCTATAACAGATTTTCATGTTAGCAGACACACTTGGCAGCTGTTGGATGAGTAGGGCTGGTGATGAGACCAGAGCAGAGAAAGCAATAAAGAAGGTTCTTTCAGGAGTCCACCAGAGAAGTGATGAGTGCCTGCACTATGGTAAAGGCAATGGCTTGGATGGCATACCTACAAGAGAAGCATAAAGGCAGACTCTACAGGCCTTGGTTATCAATTAAATATGGGAAGGAGTGTGGAGGACTAGAGGATGACCACCAGGGCTTGGGCTTATACATTTGGTTCGCTAATGGAACCATTCTCCAAAAGAGGAAAGCCCTGGGAAGGAGTCCATTGGCTGGGGGAGGTGATGATTGAGGTATGGATTCATTGGGGTTAAGGTGCTTGAAATATATCCAAGGGAAGTTGGCCAGATGATAGTTTAAAACAGCTATGAGTTGCCAGGACATCAAAGCAAAAATGAAATTTAGTGTTCAAATCAAATAAAAATGTTTTCTTAGAGACTTTTTAAATACAACAAAAGTAGTTTTATTTCATCAGCTACTTTTCGTAAAACAGTATGCAACATCCTCCCACTCTTCCCAGGCCTAAAGTACAGCCAGTCCCTTTCAGGGTCCACAGGACCAGGAAGGAAAAAAGAGAATAGGAAGGGATCTAGTAATGACTTATTGTGATAGATTACATTAATAGTAATTATACTGACTGAGATAGGTGCTCTTTCTCAAAGTACATGTTTTGGGTTTGGCTACCACTTTGCTCTTTCTCCTCTATAGGCATACATGAGTTTGTGGCTATGTTCTATCTTTACTCTAAAGACAGAAATAGGCATGCTAATTGCAATGAAACATAGGCAGGGTATGAAGTAAATTAGAGTTAATGTTTTCAGTTTTAAGAGACTGTGTAGCTATTGCATTAAGAAATTAAATAATTTATGTATATTGAGCCCCAACTAAATTATATCAAATACTAATACGTATTAAAATGCAAATAAATCACGTGGTTTCAACAGTTAACACTTTAATTTAGAAAAAATAAAAGTTGACCCTCTAATCGAATTTAAATAATTTATTATCAATAAAAGAGAGAGATTATAGAAAAAGTGATTTCTGGAAACTTTAAAGAGCACCATATAAATCATATAAAATATAGACAGAAAAATATTACTTATAGAATTACGGATAACTTTAGCTTGTATTTATCCTTTCCTATATTGTATAAATAATCAATAATAAGCATGTATTAATCTTATAAACTAAAACACAGAAAATATTTTAAAGCTATTTTCCTTAATAAAAATAAAAGTACTTGAAAGTATATTCTAAACTAAAAACCTACTATTATGCAAACATCTGTCCTTAAAACAGATGTTTGCCCAACTGCCTCCTCACTGTCTGAAATACACCCAAGTGGCATCCAAAGTGATATCAGTCTTGGTCACAAACATCTAGGCTTATGCAAAGGTGGGTGCTAATAGCTTGCTTATATGTGATTGAAATATAACAGAGAGAGGTGGGAAGGTTGGACTAAAGAGGGAAAAGAAAGTTTTAGGATATTAGTGTAAAAGGTTTTAGGATATTAGTGTCTCAGATTGTTGGGGACCATGAAAGAAGGAGATTAAAAGGAGGGTTTTTCCTCCAATGTAGCCCATGCTAACTTGAGCCTCCATAGATGCAAAGGTTAAGAATATGCAGCATACTGACTATGGCTCTATATACTCCCTGAACACAGACCTTTTAGTCATAAAGCACAGAACTAAGTCTTCAAGTGAAGAGCAGGCCACCATAGCTCAGCTATTGCACAACTGGCCCACACAAATATAGGAGATCCTAAGACTCCAACTCAGGAGAGAAAATCAAGAATAAGGATTTACACTAATAAGCATGGGACTTTGTGTATATACCAAGACTCTAGTTAACACAAGCTGCATATGTAATGTCTGTTTAAGCTAAATCCTCCACAATTTGCTCAAGGTTATTATGCATTTTATTGAAGGTTAATTATCCTTCTAACTTAGTATTAATGATAAAACTGAGAAATGAATATGTGAAGATGACAAATCCTGAAGAAAATGTTGTGTTTTAAACCCTTTCAAAGGTAAACTCTCCCCATGTCTAAACATCAAGTATAATTCGTGTTTTGAAAACACCTCATATTAGAGCAAATTTTAACTGTAAAACTAGATAGTGTGTAATTTTCTGACTACAGGGTAAAATAGGAGTAAAAATGACTTGTATCAGTTAGCTATTGCTGTGTAACACACCATTCCGTAACTCAGTGACTTAAAACCATAAGCATTTATATTATTGCTCACAAAACTACAGGTACTTTGGGTGGTTCTTCTGGTCTCAGTTGTACTCCTGCATGAGTCTGCAGTCAGCTTTGCGTTGAGTTGGTAGCTATGCTAATCGTGACTGGGCACTCTCACATGTTTTCAGATTGGCCGACTGTAGATTGGTCCAGGATGGCTTTGAATGGAGAAAAAATGAGCTTTCCCTGATGTGTTCTCTCATCTTCCAGCAAAGTAGGCCAAGTTTGTTCTCATGGTAGCAGGGCTCTGAGAGAGAGTGGAAGGATACAACAACCTGTAGGCTCAGAACTGGTACAATGACACTTCTACCATTTTATTGACCAAAGCAAATCACAAGGCCAGCCCATATTCAATAGGGTGAGATAGTAGATTCCACCTGTTGATAGGAGGAACTGTGAAAACACATAAGAAGGCATAAAGAATTGAGACCAATTTTGCAATCAGTCTACGATACGCAGAAACCAAACGGAATATTCAAGCAAAATATCAGAAAAAAAGTTTAAACACAAAGGAGTGATGGTCAATGAAATAAGCAGACCACCTCTTTCCTATGGTGTGATAACATATGATTTTTTTAAAAAATAGCTTTATTCAGCAGAGGAAAAAATTCTGTATTTCCACTTTATCCCAGCCAAGTAGGAACCCATCTATAACATGTTTTTACCTAGGTTTGACCTTGAATGACAAAATATGACTGAGTTCTTCTTATTGGAAATTGAATATATCTGCTGACTATTTTGTCAAAGAAAAAAATGTATTCTTTTACTCAGCATAATGTTGTTGGACCTGTTATGAGATATGCCAAATTCTAACAATTTTCAGAGTAATTCAGAGACTAAAACTTTGCCAGGAAAATTCTAATACACAAGACATTTTTTTAAAATTATCCATTTAAGTGCCCACGTCATCCCTTTTGTTGTTTTTGTAGACACAATCCAAGCAGATTGCATTTTCCCATCTGGGGTTCCTAAACCATTTGAATATTAAGAATAGTTGGATCCAGGCAAACAAAAATATTTAACGAACAGCATATGGGCACTGACCAATCAGAACACAGCATGAGTTTTGCTATGCTGTGAGTTCCACCACCACCTCCCCTCTTGGAAGAAGGGACAAAGAATGCCTCCCACATCCCCCCCCAGGAGAGAGGCACTTTAATGAGACACTCAGAGGGCTAAATATTTGTTCTCTGGAGCATTAGGGACACTGTGGACTGCTGTCTGGAAAATCTAAGATGCAGGAGACAGGCTGACTAATTTCTTTGACAGCTGAGGGAAAGGGAGCTGGCAACATTGAGATTGGCCAGAACACCCAGAGTTTATCAGGGAAAAGGAAGAGAAACTCATGGACCAGATATTGCCCCTCATTAGAGGGAGCCAGTGTCAAGGTCATCTTAGGTCCTGTCCCAGAGGGCCACTTGGAAGGATAAACAACTCAGTGGAGGGAAGCTGTAGGTATTGCCAGATTCTGAGGAAAAAATAAGGAACTAATAAGGAACTAACTGATTAAGATGCATTCATCTTAATCAAGGGAACTACAGGTAGAGATCTGTATCAGTGAGAGCAATTACCAACCATGAAAGTGTCAATGAAAGAATCAATTATTAAAAACTGCAGTCAGACCTAGAAAGTACTAACTAGTTTCATATAGTACCAATCAAGGAAGACCTTTTCTTACTTCCTTCATCTCTCCAATCCCTTGCACTCCAAACTCTGGAGGGCCAAGACCTCCACTTAATGAAATAAGGGAAAAGAAATAAAAGCAAAGGAAGGTAAGGCAAGAAGTTCACTATAACATTCTCTCCAACTGCTGGTCTTTCCCACCCACAGCTATGGAAGTGGTGAAAGGCCTCATCCTTAAATCAATTCCACAGTTTGAGCATTACATTGGACTGGACATTTTAATTACAGACCCGAGGGCTTTATCTAAGAGTGTAGAGAAAAGTCATGAGATGGCCCAAATTTTTGCCTGGGGCAGAACAAAATTTTTTAAAAAGGAGAAGAAAACACAAGAAGCAAAAATAAAATTGCTTTATAATTACATGTCACTCTTCATCCTTCTTTAATGGACCAGTACAAAACCCACCTTTCTTGGAGATGATGTTCTCATGCAGGAAACAAAAGTAAGAAAGCAATTAGTTATATAATAACAGGTAGTGATAGGGAATGAAGAAAAATAATACAGGGTTAGGAGATACAGAGGGGAGAGGGGAGAGGTGCTGTTTTGCACAGGGAAGCCAGGGAAGGCATTTAAACAGAGACATAAAGTGAGAAAGCCAGCCTTAAGAAGATCTATGGGAGGATGATCCAGGCAGAAAAAAAAATAGCAACTGCAAAATGCAGAGGCAAACATGAGATTGGTGGTCTGAAGATAAAATACATACATACATACATATATACACACATAATACATAGAAGGCTATATGGCTAGAATGGAGGGAATAGAGAGAGAAGGGTAGGTCATGACTTTAAAAAATTCACTAGGAGTCTTATCATATACAGTCATGAAAAGGGAATTGGACTTGAAGTGCAATGCAAAACCACTGGAGGGCTGATTTGCATTCTAAAGTGATTACCTTGGTTGCTATGTACAGAATGGATGGTAGGCCACTGGGAATGGAGACTCGGTGACCAGTGACTAAATTGTTGAGGCAGCTACTTCCAAATCACCGAGGATACTTACTGAAAGGGCAGATTACTAAATCCCATCCATCCCCAAAACCTACTGGTTGAGAATCTTGTGGGAAGAAGGCAAAGAATGCTATTTTTAGCTGATTCTCCAGGAGACTGTCTCATGCTGTCAGAATCAGGAATCACCAACTGTATATTACACAGTGACCACTTCATGAGCACTCGCAAGAGAACTTTTGCTCAGTATCAGACTTATGCTCTCTGTGAAATGTGAATGCTTTTATCTTGCCTCTTTGCTTTAACCACACTTCGTCCATCATTAACAATGGTGCAGGATTTAATGGTTAAAATTTTTTTGCTTCCAACTTTAAATTGAGCTCAATATTACTATAAACACTACTTTCATTTTCCCTTTACATTTACATTTTTTTATTTTTTAGTATTTAAGAATTAAACTGCCACCTCAGTAGTCTTTAGAGCAATATAATGCACCATATATATATTTTAGACTTATGTCCATTAGAGCTTCAAAGTTTTCTCTGATATAAAGCAGGAATTCACGTTATTTTTTGCCTTAAAGAAAGAAACACTAACAGTAACTTTATCATCTTTCTACACACCAATGTCATTCAAACAATAACTGGATGAGTTCACACTTAATACCATTTGAAAATTTTGTCGCTACAACACATTCATCTGATTTACTTTGCTGAATAACATATTTCCTAAACCTAACTGAAAAGAAATCATTTTTAAAAGGCTTCTTTTAACATGTGAAATTTTATCATGATACCGACGTTTTTCATCTAATACATCGTCTAAGTGGTTTCATATCATTCAACTCTAGTGAATGTCAATAAAAACCAGGAGAGCTCTTTACAGATAGTTAAGAAGTCATAAAGTGAATTTGGCTATTTTCTTATTACATAAAATAAAAAATGGCATTGTATTTTAATGTTAATATTTCAACAGTTCCTAAACAGAGGCAAGAAAGGGAATCAAGTGTGCACCAGTCCAAGTACCTACAATAATATAATAAAAGCATTTACCACCAACATTTCACACTATCACACTCCATGGTTCTAGTAAGGCTTTCTCACTATAAATATTGCATTAACACTGGACTCTCAAATTGCTAGGTGTGAAAAATCACTTAAAAAAAAAGGCTATTCGTTATTTTAGGCTGGCCAAGGTTAAAATGGCCATTTATATTATTCCTAACTTCAGCTCTAAGCTCAGAGATGTGTTTGGATCTGATAAGCCAAGACAAGAATTCTTCTTGTACCTGACAGAATAAAATGATAAAATTAACAATCAGTTAATGTCTGCAAAAAGAAATATCTTATAAATTTATATATTATAAACTATACAGTAAATAATATCTGCATACTACACATTTCATGTTTATATTATGCACCATTTAAGGAGGAAGAAAAACTTCATGATGGTTTATTCAAATGATATATCATAATACCCTAAGTATGTCAATTCATACACATAAATTCTGTATAAAGTATAAGTGGCCATCTTAGCTACAATGTAATAATCCCTCATAATGCAAAAGCTGATTCTAAAGGCACGTTATAAAGCAGTGAAATTCATATAATTTAGTCATTACTTTTATCTTCTCCCATACAAAGTCATCTAGTAGTCTTCACTGTTAACTTCATGCTAAAATGTTCCAAGTTTAGATTGCTTTACCAATAAAAGAAATAGGAAAGAATTAATAGTTTTTAATTTCAAGTTAAAGGAAAAACTCTTAACACACAATAATGAAAACCAAGCAAGTGTGTTTTCGACACTGTATGAATGCCTTTCATTAATACATTACTCAAATTCCTCCATGGCATTAAAATTGTAGTTTAAAACTCAATAAACAAGAAACCACATAAGAAAAGGATCAAACTCTACCATGAAATGAAGAACTATAATAAAAGTCTTTTCAGCCCTAAATATTTAGTTTAAGACAATGAGCAGAGTAGGACACACTTCATCTAAATGACACCATTTGAACACTGCTATAAAATAACGTTACTTAAGACTAATAAATGTGGTGCATTATGTGATTCCAACCATTCTGTTAAAAAAAGAAAAAGAAAAAAGCAAGCATTAACAAGTAAGAGCATCCCCACCAGCTTGGAGCCTACAGAATCAATTACTTTGGCCATATCTTTCCGAATGATTTAGTAATGCCTTTTAACATTACAAACATAAATCTATCATAGTACTGAAATTCCAGTGTATTGTGGTGCTTCTGGGGCTGCCTAAAAATGAAAAGGCATCCAAGTGAAATGCATTATATACTTATTATACCTCAAAATTTTAGTTCTTAAAATGTGTGGTAATTCTCTACTATTTAACTGTGTGCCTTACAATGCAGATTTTTATTTCTAAGATTTTTATTGTACTTTGGAAAATTAGTGGTAAAACATGGTTTTAAAAAACAGCATGTGACTATGCTTAAATGCACATAAAAATAGCATTTTTACAACTACGTTGAAATTGAATCCTTTTACACAGATTAACAAAATGTATCACAAAAAAACTAAAAATACAACACTTTTGAAACTGGAACAATGCAAATTTATTTCAGGAAATATTACAAAAGGTCATCTCTGGTCAATTTACCACACTAGGGAAACAAAGTTGTTAAAATACGGCTGTGCTCAAGTGAGCCTCTTATCCACACTACAGTATAGAACTTAAAACTATTTTAAGAAATAAGATCATAAGTGTGTTATAGCTATCTCTGTAAGAGGTGCTTTTCCTTCCCAAAACAAAGTTTAATTAAAAAGTTGACTGTATTTAAATTTTTCTTCCTCATCAGCTGTTCAGTTGAAAATACTATTATCATTGTTGATATACTCTATATCTTGTCTGATCTAAATAATGTGATCCAGGAAATAGGGATGAAGAAGTTGGGCCCTGTATTGGTGGATGAGGTGGCAGTCCTTTCAATACAGGCCATATACCAAGACTTAATCCACCTGTTTGTGTAAATGGAGGGCTCAGAGTTTCTTGATCTTCAATAAACTGGGGTAAAGAGTCGGGATTAGAATGGTTAAGAGGAAATTCACTTACATATGGATCACTATTTTGAGATAGGAGAGATCCTGGAGGAGAAGAATTCACATAAGGTGGCACCTGGGCAATAATATATCTAGGGGAAGAGATTATTGGTGATGGATCAGAGCTCATGGATAGAGGTGATACTTGGCTACAAACACAGTGAGGAGTACCTGTGTCCTGGGGAGAATATGGCATCGGATGATTTACTGGTGGTAGAGAAGATGGAGGTGGTGCATAATGTTGCTTTGGAAGCATCAAATGATGAGGGTACGATACCACTGGATGACTCTGATATTCAGGATGATGGTGAGCAGGTGGTGGAGCAGGAGGTGACAGCTCTTTAGGACCAGAATTTTCGTTTTCCTGAGTAGGGACAATAATTAAATTGCTGCGTGTTCTCACTGAAATACAAATGATTTCCTGATGGACCGAAGGAGATGGAAGTGGAGACAATTCTGCTGGAGGCTCACGAATATCCACACATGGCTAACTAGTGCTTGTGTGGTACATGTTGCACAGGAGGTGGTGGCATCACGGTGGGCTGCTCTGGTGGAATATGGCTTATATGGTCCTTGTCTAGCAGCATTTCAGGGATTTCAGAGCTTTCAGTTGTTGGTAAAGCAATACAAGGATAAATTTTTTCAAGTGAAGCACAGGTAAATTTTCCAGCCATCTTATGGCGGTTGTTGATATGAACCTGTAAGTCTCTTTGAGACAAATATGTTTTCTTGCATCCCTGAAGAGTGCCACACATGAAGATAAAACCTCGTGTATGTGCCTCAATTCTCAGCACAGGACAACTATAGGTTGGACACATTTTATCTCTGCATAAATTAGCACAGTGATAGGAAAAAGCATGCTTGCACGGAATCATTCACCCATTGATTTTAACAGGCAGATCACATTTGTCACAGAAATGAACTGGTGAATCACCCTTTTCACCTATGCTGTGTATCTTAAAGTCCTCCCAAAGGCAGCCAGGAATTTTTTTTTTTTTTTTTTTTTCCTAACAGTCCACCTCCTTTACGGTCATATTGACCTTCTTCGTTATATTCACATTATTCTTCGCCTGCAGGCATCTCGTTCATAGTCCTTGGAGTTTGAGACACAGATTTGGCTTTGTTCACTTCCTCAGAAACGAGCTCTAAAGGAATTCCCCTGCGAACATGAAAGCCACCCAAAGATCCAGAACCATAAGTGCCTGGTAACCCTTCCTTAGTGCCGTCAGAACTCACATTCGGCTCACAGAGCTGATGGGAGCGGAAGTCAACTGCCAGCGGCACACGCGCACCACCTTCCCAAGCCCAGGAAGCGGAAATGTGATCAGAATTCTTTCCCCCACCCCCCCATGTGGCTTTGACCTTCAAAAGTTCCCTTATCCTCTTACCTGCCCTATCCTACCTACTAATCTGGTAAAGGATTTTGAGCAGGGGAAGAAAAAGCTTCAATGTTATGCTTGCTAAGACTGCTCTTCAGTGCTAAAAGAGAACGTGGGTGTTTTGTTTTGTTTTGTTTTGTTTTGTTTTGTTTGTTTTGTTTTGTTTTGTTTGTTTTGTTTTGTTTTGTTTGTTTTGTTTTGTTTTGTTTTGTTTTTTTAAACTCCAGGAAGGACCCGCAGAGCATTGACTTCTAGGACTGACATATTTTTATCCTACTGCATTTTTGTAAACTGCCTTAAATTCCTCACTGGTGTAAGATGGGTTGGTCTGTGTTTGTACATATGAGGGTACTTTTAAAAGTTCATGAAGAGATTCGTTATCTTTTAATTCCATTTTTCCACGAACTTTTTGAAGTCTCCTCCTATATGTACAGACACACAAAACACACACACACACCCCTTTAAGATTTTGTGATTTCATGATGCAATGAATTTAAAATCACCTTTGTCTGGAGGAACAGAGCTCTGCATTTATCTTATCAAATAAGAATCATGTAAAAAGTAGTGAATATGGTAACTTCACTGGGCTAGACATCTGTTCTAGCGTAACTTAAAGAACGGTTATGAGTATTTAGGCCAGGTTTCCCAGGTCTCACCCGCCTTTAAGTACAAACAAGATCACAAAAACAGCAACACACCATATTTTTCTGGCTCCACCCGCCCCCACAACTGTAGTACCTTTATACCCCAGGGGGGATCTCCTGAATGTGGAGACTTCCATCCCTTTGGCTATGTCAGCTGTCAAGTCCCCCCCCCCCAACAAAAACCATTGATTAATCAAAGCAAAGTGTTTTAGATTTAGTGCAGTATGGGAAAAGACTACCTTAACAGAATCTAAGTAGTGTCTCAGAAGCGGGGTGGCAGGGTAGGTTATTAGGGACTGGGCTGGGTGATTTTAGGGCAGGTTTTGCAAGGCAGGCATCTAATTTGGGTTCGGCAGATCTTGTGACATGATAGCTATAGATTGGTGGGCACAGGAAGGTGAGAATATTGAAGTGAGTTTTGATGGGAAAGATGTTATTGCTGTTAAGTAAACTCTTAGTTGTCTCATAATTTTATTTTTCAGGAAAAGGTACTTCCTGAAGCAAGTAGCTAAGTTTGCTTAGTCTCAGAATTGGTTAACAAAAGAACAGAAAACTATTCCCAGTTCCATTTTTGTTTTACACAGTGCCAGGGACTTATGTTGGTTTCAGTATTCAGTTACCATATAGCAGCAATCATTTTCCTTTGCTCTGGCTCTGGCTTGTTGGGTTGTTGATTCCTGGCTAAGCAATGGTGAAAACACAACAGTGTCCAGATAATCACCAAAGGCACCAGTGCCCGTCAATGCCCAGTCACTGCTGCCCTAGCAAAGACACAATAGCCATTGAAGGGGCTGCTGAGTCCAAGAAGATGAATAAACTTTCATTCCCTCTTTGATTTTGCTTTATTACATGGCATACAAAGTTCTTCAGGCTTAAACCCCCTAATAACTTAAAGAGATTTTTCTGAAATTGCTCTTTTAGTTTTTACTTTCTCTTAATTATTGCTCCACTGCCATGGACTCAGGCAGTACAAGCTCATGGTGGCTGGTTTAAACTTAAATACACAATGCCCCTTGCCTCTGACATCCTCCCCTAGTTCCTGAAGCTTTTCAGTATCCTAGCAATGCGTGCCTCTCTTAGGATTCATTCACTCACAGGAAGCAACTTCATTCTTCATGCGAATAAATTCCTTATGAGCCATCATATGGAGTCTCCAAACACACCTAACCTAGCTAAGCACTCAGGCCAATACACTTTTTTTCTCTCAAACTAGGCCTCCCCTTACATGTTTATTTAAATTTTAGATCATTTGAAATTTTGTTGTCTTTAAAAAGGCTGTATTTTTTCATAAGCCGAAGTGGTTCTTACAAATACATAGATGTTCTTTCCCTATTACAAACAGTGAACCAGAATTCTGGGCAAAAACTAAAATTTACAGCATTAAATCATATGTAAATGTTCCTGTTTTACAATTACAATTACTTGTTTTCCAGGCCCTTTATGAGAGTTCAGTATTTTTCTTTTAGTGATGTGCATATAATTCAAATACCATGAATACAAAGAGAAAAATCTGTCAAATATAATGTCCATAACTTATTTTCTCTTCTTTCCTTGAAGCAATGTTTTCTGTCAACACTGAGACATTTTCATAAGACAGAATTTTGTCCTTACACATGACCCTGAGTGAAAAAAGTCAGCTCTCTTTCTTAATTGGCTAAATTTGTTTTTGTTGCTCATTGGGTCTACTTTAAATTATTTTAAAAATAAATTATAAGTTCAGTTTTTGAGTAATGAAAGCATGCTTTACAATGAGACAAGTGATGTTAGCTTCTAGCCCACACACTCCACACCCAGGAACTGCCCTTGTTCAGCACTTCCAATATCTCTGCTTGGAGTATTTACTTGTTTATAGCTGAGAAGCCTAACCTGAAAGCCCTTAATAAATATTATTTGGTGAAATTGTTGATAAAATGAAGGGTATTTACCTTCCATTTATCCCCATCAGATTTAAGAAGCTATCTGGATACACTTGAAAAGATGCCTTTACAAATTGATTCTTATTTAGTGGCTTTAAACAAAAAATTAAATGGGCTTCCATTCACCTCCTGCTTTAGGGCATAGAGACTCTGTCCTTCATCATCATTGCTCTTAAAAGTTGCTAGACTTACATTCTGCTGACAAAAGGGAGATTCAGTGTTTGTCAGCCTGTAACAGTGGATTAGATAGAAAAAGGTCTGGGTTTGGAAATTTCAAAGAAATTGGACGTTTTGAAATTGCTTGGATTCATGGAAGCCTGCTAGAATCCAGCTGCCTTTTAAAAAAATATATCTAAATGGGGTTGACAATGAAGAATTACAGATTGCACAATGAAGGAATATCAATGTGCACAATTAATATCAGGAAACAGATTGAGATATCTCCATTTAAGCCACATGCCATCTGGCCCAGAAACACTCATTCTACCAGAGTGACACCAAAGGTCGGCGGGAGCAAGAGCCGTACATCCCACTGCCAGGCTCCTGGATTTTATTTCTCATTTAAGGGAATCTGATCTGTCATTCCTCCAGCTCCTGTGGGCTTTAAATTCACATAATCAACATATCACTGCCAGAAACTTAGTAATAGCTGAGGCAGTTTAAAGGTGAGTGGAGAATAATCGTGCTCCCAAGCCAGATGCCTTCAGTTCTTCAAAGAAATAAGTTAAGTCCATCTCAGGCTCCAAAAAGCAAGGCAATTGCCCTGCGTGAAGGAGACCTCACTTCTCCTCCCAAATGTGGTGGTAGCTGTGTTTTACGTCCTGGGAAGGCTAGTCCTTTGCAAAAGTTTAGAGCAGTGGTTCTCAAAATGTGCTTCACAGACCTCTGGGGATTCCCAAGGCCCTTTTCTGAGAGTCCTTAAGGTCAAAATTATTCCCGGAATAATACTAAGCTATTTGCCTTTTTTGCCATTTGACATTTGCGATGGTGTGCAAAAGTGATGGTGGGTAAAACTGCCTGAGTCAAGGAAATGGTACCAAACTATATTAGTAGCTGCAGTATTTTTTACTTCCACACAGTAAAAAGGAAATGCCAATTTTACTTAAGAATGTACTTGATGAATGTCTAAAATTTATTAGTTTTATTAAATTTCAACTCTTGAGTATACATCTTTTTCATATTTTGTGTTACAAAATGGAAAGTACGCCTAAAGCACTTTTGCAGCATACCAAAGTACAATGCTATCTCAAGGAAAAGCATGTATTCCAACATTTGAGCTGGAAGGTGAACTATCTGCTTTTTTTGTGGAACACTTTTTTTGGAACACTATTTTTATCTGAAAGAACAACTGACAGACTATGGATATTCAAAATTGGGTATTTGGCAGACATTTTCTCCAAAATGAACAAAGTTAGCCAATCACTTCAAAGAAAACAACTGACAGTATTTGTTGCCAAAGATAAAATTCAAGCTTTTGAATGAAAATTGGTATTTTGAAAATCTTGTATCTGCCGCCTTGTGTATGACAGCTTCCCAGCACTAAAGACTTATCTGATAAGATCAGGGGTGATTAATAATGAATGTGATTTTTTGAAATGGTATAATGAAATGTGTCAACATTTGGAAGCTCTGCATAACTCAGTGAACCAATATTTTCCAAATGCCCAATGCTTGATGTTAGAAAATCATGAATGATTAAAAGACCCATTTAAAATTAAGATAGAAATGAACTTTAGTGTAACAGAGTATGAAAATTTTATTGATATGTTTCAGATTCCATATTGCAGCTAACCTTTAATAGTTAATAATAGCATATTGTACATTTCAAAATCACTAAGGAGTAAATTTCAAATGTTCTTACCACAAAAAATGATAAGTATTTGAGGTGATGGACATGTTAATTAGCTTGATTTAATTATTACATATTGTGTTCATAAATCATAACATCACTTCATACCCCATAAATATATACAAAATAATTTTGTAAAAACTACCACTTGTTGAGTTTTGGTTTAGCTTCAAAGAAGAATATCCACAGTGATCTGAAATGCTATTAAAATGCCCCTTCTTTTTCTAGCAATGTAACTGTATAAACTTGACTTTTCCTCCTATATTTCACCAAATCAAATATTATAAGAGATCGAATGCAGAAATAGATGAGAATCCAGCTGTCTTCTATTAAATCAGACATTAAAGAGACTTGCAAAAAATTCAAACAGTGCTGCTCTTCTCACTAATATTTTTTCTTTTGGAAAGTAGTTATTTTTTATAAAAAATGTGTTATACATGTTAATGTTTAATGAGTTTGTTATTGTCATTTTTACGTAAATTAATTAAGTAATTTTTCAGTTTCTACATAAACATAAGTCTTGGGGGCCCTCAATAATATTGAAGAGGGTTCGGTAGAGGAACCCTGAAAGTAAAATGTTTGACAACTGCTGCTCTCGGTGATCTTTAATGCCCTCTTACCTTCCCTTTCAGAGACACTGCCTTCCCTTCCCACATCCACTGCCCCAAGCTCTGTCCCATTCAAATCTAATTGCCCAGAATGTCATAGAACTTCCCTCATCTTTCAAATTAGCTGATGGTGGCACGAGGAAGGGAGAGAAAGATCAAAATCACTTAAATGCCAAGCACTATGCCATGCACCTAATATATGGTATCTCATTTAATCCTCACAACAGCCCTATTGGGTAATGATAGTAATGATACACACGAATAATGGGGCAAAAGGACACGTCTGCTAGCAACGTTATTGTAAGGGTCAGCAAAAGCACATGCTGGCTAAGAATTACCTTTAGACCTGATGAATAAAAATATCTTACAAATACAGCACTACTCATTTTCAAATGCGTGTGGATGATGCTATACTTAAAACTTAATTGTAAAGCATTAGCAAATTCATAAAAGCTTCTGGTCATTATGGCATTTTAAAAATTTTTCAATCAATAAATCACAACACACTTGTGAAAGATATATGTAATTTTTGACAATGAAAAGAGAACAAAGATCCTCATCTTGGAGACTGAGAATCACTGCACTGTCGCATTGTAGCTACCCTGAAGCCACAGCAAACTCAGTACCTTCATGGCAATGCTAGGCTGTATGGAATGATAACCTTAACTCTAAAAGCCCAACTTTGCCATCAAAGTATTTAAAACTCTAGTCAGAGAAATCAATGCACACATATAAAAGTCAACTGTCTTAGTCTGTTTCTGTCACTTATAACAAATTACATGTAACTGGGTGATTTTTTATATAGAAAACAAAATTTATTGCTTACAGTTTCAGAGGATGGGAAGTCCAAAGTCCAGAGAACACAGCTGGTAAAGGCTTTGGTGGTGGCAATAGTGATGGCGGGGCATCACATTGTAGAAAATGGCGGAGCAGAGAGATCAGAGCAGAAACAGATTCTCCTCTCTCTTCTTTTAAAGCCCTTAGAACCATGCCCCTGACCACCATTTTTAATCCATTCACTACAACAAGGTCCTATAATCTAATCACTTCTTCAAGTCTCCACCTTTCAGTTACCATAATGATTTCCCACCCTCTTAACAGTCACAGTGGGGGTCAAGTTTCTAATACATAAAACTTGGGAGACACAACTCAAGCTTCAGTGAGTTTTGGGAGGACATAATTCTATCCACTACACCAAATAAGAGACGTGTACAGTACAGGCTTAGATGAGAGAAACTAACAGAAGGTGTTGTAAGAGTTCTAGGGACATAAAGAATTTCTGGCCAAGGTTATCTTGGATGAACTAAGACTGGATCTGCATCTTTAAAGATGGAATTTAAATGGGCAGGGAAGAGAGCAACTGGCCTTCCAAGTCAAGAGAACATGACAAAGACGTACACAGAAAGGCCAGTATGCTTGACTCAGTACAGGTCTCATTTAAGGAAGCAGTGGGAGATATGGTTGGGAAAGGCAGTTCAGGGCCAAATGTTGGAGCGTCTGGAAAGACTAAGGAGGAGTATAAATTTATCCCTATAGACAATTCAAAATCATCAAGTAAAGATAGAAAAGAAAGAGAGCAGAGTGAGGGGTAGATTGGGAAACTAGGACAGGTATCAGAAAATCCTTTTAGGAAGCAATTTACAGTTCAGTACTGAGATTGTCGAGGTGTGACTAGGGAAAATACAAGCCAAAAGAAATGAGCATGAGGGAGAAATCAAAAGGTCACAGTTTGGTGACTAACTCAGTGGGAGCAGACAATGGAGAAAAAGGAAAGAGAGAGGACTCCAAGTTTTCAAGCCCAAAAGACTATCACGTGGTCCAATTAGGGAGGATTTCATCCTCATAAGTTTGGTCCTGGTCCACTGGAAGGTCTGAGACCTATGTTTAGTGACATGGATGAATTTTGAATTGGTCTGATGGGATAATCCTAACAGTGTTCTGAACTTACTACTAGGCAGTTCTTCAGCTGATTGACGATGCCGGCCCCTTCTCATCCCAGGAGAATGAGATCTGAATTTATTTTAAAGGTTGCAGTTGCCCACTACCTATGCGGCCCATGCTCAGGCTTATCCCCTCACTGAGCAATTCTGTTAGATTCTTTCTGGGCTTTGGGGATGGCAAGGCCTTTGAACTTAGCTTTATTTTTCGAGGATGTTACTTTGAATTGGGGGCCTTGGTTTTGGACTCACATCTTGGCTTTCTTACATGACTCTATCGTACTCAACGTTACTCCACAGCTGTCAGCAAATGGCACCTACCTCTACTCTCCCTGTTGCTTTCCCAGACCCTGTTTAACTTGACCTTGTCCCCATCAGTTGGAGATCATGATCAGATGGGCTTTTTGCAGAGGACTCAGTCCAGTTCTGGAAAGTTTTTGGCAAGTTGTAAGAAAGGGGATCGTAGGAAAAACAAGAAGGGGAAGGGAAAAGCCAAAGATGAAAATGTTCAGTGTGGAGAACGGGAGGGAGGATGGCACAGTGATGAGGTCATCGTTTTCAGGTACAGAAAGGGCTCTGCTGGAGAGAGGAAGCCTGGCTGTCCTCCCATCAGGCCAAGGGCAGACCAAGGGCTTAGTTACAGCATGGGGGATTTACGTAAGATAAAATAATTTCCTGAAAAAATGCAGAAATGGGTTTCAGAGGGGTTTTGTGTAATTGCCTTCACAGGAGATAGCTAAGAATAGCATAGTTCCTCTGGCAGCCGGTAGGCGGAAAGGTGTTTTGTGGACAAGCAGGAGGTGAACTGGGGTCTTTTCTTGTCACCCCTTCCATAACCCCACCCTCTTCTTTTACTGTGGGAATAGAAATTTCCACACACTGTTAGGCCTCCGTGGAAGAGCTCTGAACCCTTCTCCAGAGCAAGGGCTCCTGGCCAATTCCTGGTATTTTTAGAATAAAATCAGCTAGTAAAGCCATTGCCCCAGTGGCCACCGGAGCACCACAGTGGTGATAATTCCAAAAGCCATAAAGCAATTTCTGACTAAATGATATCCTAGGCAGACTCAGAATTGTTTCTTTGACTGAAGGGTTGCATGGCTGATTTTTAATTAGAATGGATTAATACAGTGTTCCCTTTTATAAAACCAAAATTGAAAGGAAGGAAATGCAATGAGGTAATTAAAGTGAGAAAAAATATCCTCTGGATCCTCTCCCATCTAAATACAATCCTTAAAAAGAGAGAAAATTAAATAAAAATTTGTTATTCTTTATATACCTTGACAATCTCTGTATATAAAATCTCAAGGGTATCACATAGTTATATAAGCTTCTAGTTTGTGTATATATTATGTATATATATACATATGTGTGTGAGTATACACATATATGTATATTTATTCATATGTGTGTATACATTTTTGATACCATACAAGAGTACTTTAAAAAGTTCATGGAAAGATTCATATTATTTTTAATTCTATTTTTCCATGAACTTTTTGTAGTATCACCATCTAATCATATAAATATATGCACAGATTTTTTATTTTGGGGGTATATGACAGTATATATAGGTACCACTTTTTCTTCTATTTCCAGAATGGCATTAACACAGGGCTACTCAGATAAATTACCTTTTTCCCCCTCGGCTGACTATTTTGGCAAAATCAAGAAATTTCCATGCTAGTGTATAAGATGATCTACATGATCCTCTGCTGCAAAGTTATGAAATGTGTTATTAGGTTTTCATTCCAAGAAGCAATGGGAAGTGGTTGGTAAACTCTCTTGTCCCGGCAACATCCTTTGATGTATACAGCTGTAGAAAAGTGTTAAAGGGGAGAAGAAAGACAGGAAAAAGGCTAGATTTGTTTCAACAATTATCAAGATTTATTTTATTTAACTACAAAAAAACCACCATGCCTACATATCAATTCCAAACCCATCAGTTACCTGGTCCTATTAAAACAATTGTCTCCTTAGTAACTCTCATGGGTGTCCCCACCTCTCCATCCCATGCCACCAGCATACCATATCTCCTATGGATTACTTCAATGACCTCCTAACTGGTCTCCCAGGCTTCAGTCTTATCCCTCTCCAAGTACTCACATAATCACCAGCTTACTCTTCATTAAATAGAAACCTAATTGTGTCATTGGTTTGATGCAAATTTTTCAGTGGTTCCCAAATGCTTACAGGATCGAATCCAAACTCAGTAACATGACCCTTCAAGACCCTTCTCTATCTGGCCTCTGCCAAACTCTCTTGCTTATCCCTAACCCCTCCTCAGCTACTCCTCAAACTCTAGCCCCAGCAAGCTATGTCCAGTCCTCCCAGTGAATTCTTTTTTTTCCCACCACAACTTCATGCTCTCCAGAAAGTTCTTTTCTGCCTGTAACTTCTGCCCTCTGCTTGCTTCCCCGGCTGTCTCCAATGAATGCTACAAAACCTGGGTCCGGCTTCATCTCTTCCAGGAAGGCTTCCCAGTCAGGAGCCAACAACCAGTCAAGTCTCCTACCTATGTTCCTATAACAAATGCAGGATTACCAGCAAAGCAAGGATTCCAAAAATGAGGGGAGAAAAGGATTTTGAAAGAGTTTTATATTCAGTACTTCCCTCAAAAAGTATCCAAGTAGTTATCGCGGGGGAAAAAAACCCTGAACTTACTTGGAGTTTCTCGTATTTATTTTACTGTTAATTTTGAAGAACATTTTGGTGAAATATACATATATAAATGTGCATAAATTGTTAATGTAAATAGCATCCAGATCAAGAAACTTAACATTACCAGTACCTCAAAAGCCCCCCTTCTGGGCCCTTTCAATCACTAACACCCAAAGGGTAATCACTCCCCTGACTTCTAATAACAAGATCAGTTTTGCATATTTTTATATTTTATGTAAATAGAATTATAAAGTATGTTCTCTTTTGTGTTTGGCTTCTTTTGTTCAACACTATGTTGGTGAGAAATACTCATATTATTCGCATGTAGCTGTAGTTGGTTGTCCCCGTTACTGTAGACTAATACTCAATTATTTACTTACTCTACTGTTGATAGGCATTTGGATACTTTCCTATTTGGGACTCTTACAAATAATGTTTCTACAAACATTCTTCCACATGTCTTTTGGAGAACATAACGTGTGCATTGCTATTGAGTATACGTTAGGTCTAACAATATGAAATTGCCAATATTTAACTATTTTTACCAACTAAGATGGCAATTTAATACCTAGGAGGGGAATTTATGAGGTCGTAGGATACAACAACAGCATATTCAGCTTTAGAAGATACTGCCACATAGTTTTCCGAAGTGGCCATACCAACTTGTACTCCCCCCAGCAGTATATGAGCGTTCTGCTTGTTTATGTCCTTTGTATTTTAGCCATTCTGAGAGAGGTGTATAATTTAATCACATGGTGGTTTTAATTTGCATTTCCTTAAAAGACTAGTGAAGTTAAGCACTTTTATACACTATATTTGTTAGCAATTTGGATATCCTATTTTGTGAGCAAGTCCAAGTCATCTGCCTAATTTTCTGATGAGTTTTCTGCCTTATATTTTTTTTATCATTATTTTGATATCACAGCTGAGGGCATTTTAGTTCCTTTATTACTTAGCTCTATAAACATTTTCATCCAATCCTTTTTCCCAAAGAGCACTGTGTTCGTCTCTACTTAATTAGATATCACACTGTTGAAATTTTTATTTGCATATCTACTTTTTATTATGAATTGTTAAGTAATTTTTAAATCATTAAGTAATTGGGAACTTCATTCAAGTCTCAACCATAGAACAATTTCTAGTAAGTGATTCAATAAATATTTGTTCAGTTAACTGATATACATTTAACATCATATTCTTAAATTTGTGTTAAGTTGTTTATATTTGTATAAAATTTATTCCCACAAGGCAAATTGTGTAAAGTAGAACACTCTTCCCCTGTCTTTACTACCTTATAAAAGAACAACACTGGGCCGGCCTGGTGGCGCACTGCTACAGTGCGCCGCTTGGGAGCGTGGTGGCGCGCTCCCGCTGAGGGTTCGGATCCCACATACACACCGGTTCCCGCTCACTGGCTGAGCGAGGTGCGGGCGCAACACCAAGGGTTGCGATCCGTTGCCGGACACGAAAAAAGACAAAAAGGAAAAAAAAAAAGAACAACACTAGTTGCAAGTGTACCAAGATGAGGATCAGAGAGAGTAGCAGCAGAATTTTTTCTATTTAAATAAGTGACTACAAATAATAAACAATAGAAATCTCATATAATTGATATGAAAAATCTTGATACGAAAAATCAAGATCTTAATAGCTTAATGGGTGAAGGGCATTGATATGTAGGTAATCTACATCAAGAGAGTTAAAAAGCAAAAGTCAATTAGTAAAATTAAACAACCAGGCACATGTCTATTTATTTAATAGATGCAAAAAAATAGTAAAAATGAAATTAATAACACCTAAAGCTGATCAGATTTTACTAAATGTGGTACCTTCTTATACTGTTCTTCATTGTGCTTTACATTATAGTTGTTGGTTTACACATCTACTTCCCCCAGTATACTATAACTTTCTTATGGGCAGGACCCATCTCTGATCCAGTTCTATTGTAAAACTGGAACACTCACACACAACCTTGTTGGAATGAAAATTGTCAGTACATTTCAAAAGCCACAAAAGCATATACTTGCCTCCTTTGATCAAGTAAATTCACTCTTAAGTGTTTATTCTAAGGAAACAATCAAGAGGAAAGAAAAAAAGCTCTACACATTAAGATATTTATCTCTATTATTTATTTTTGACTTTTTTCCATTTTTTAATTGACATGTATTGATTTACAGATTTATGGGGTACACCTCTATATTCCAATACATGTATACAATGTGTGATGATCAAATTAGGGTAATTATCCTAATCATCATCATAAAAATGTACCATTTCTTTGTGATAAGAACATTTGAGCTCCTCTCTTCTAGTCATTTGAAAATATACAATAAATTACTGTTAATTATAGGTGCCTAGCACTACTGTACACCACTAGAACTTATTTTCCTATCTAGCTGTAATTTTGAGTCCATTAGCCAACCTCTCACTCTCCCTCCTTCCCCCCCCCTTCCTTCCCCCCTCCTTCCCAGCCTTTAGTAACTACAATTCTACTTTCTACGTCTAAAAGCTCAACCTTTTTCTTTAGCTCCCACATATGAGTGAGAACATATGGTATTTATCTTTCTGCACCTGACTTATTTCACTTAACATAGTGTCTTCCAGTTTCATCCATGTTGCCACAAATGACCAGATTTCATTCTTTTTCATGGCTGAGTAGTATTCCATTGCGCATACATACAACATTTTCTATATTTTTATTTATAGCAGTGAAAAAAATAAAATTCATAATAAATTTCTAATAACAAAGAAATGATTGAACAAATATGTCACAGAAACTCTAAATATATTATGAGGCCATTAAAATGAAAGACTATGAAGCACCTGTGGATTAAAAAAAAATCATGCAAAATCATATTATGCTTTGAATAAAATTTACACCATATTATTACACATGGGTCCATGGAAAAAGACAAACACAAAAGAAATAGCTGGAAATTTTAAGGTAGCAGAATTATGGAGGAGTTCTTTTCTTAAATTTTGTTATTGTTCGTTCGTCCATTTTCTCCCCTGCTCCCTCCAGGACACAGCCACTATCATCTTTCACCGAGATGATGACAACAACCCCTTAACTGGTCTTCAAGCTTCTTCACTTGTTCATTCAGTCAATTCCCAACACAGCCAGTGTCATCCAGGAAATTATGAGTTGGATTTTGCCACTTTTCTGCTCAAAAATCTCCAATGGCTTCCCATTTCACCAGGAATGAAAACAGGAGTTCCTACATCAGTCTACATGACCACAGACAAGCTGGCCACCGTTCTCATCCTGATGTCATCTTATTCCACACTCTTCCTTACTTGTCCGGCTCCAGCCACATCAGCCTCCTTGCTCTTCCCCAAACATCCTGGGGACACTCCCACCTCCAGGTCTTTGTACTCACTCCTACCTCTGCCTGGAAGCCTCTTCTCCTAGATATGGTCTTTCCTTAAATGTCTTCCTGACCATCCTATTTAAATTTGCAACATCCTGACCTCCATATATTATATCCCCCTATCCCTTTCCTATATAATGATTATTACCATCTACTATATCACGTTTCACTTTTTTGTTTATTGTCTGTCTCATAGAATATAAGCTCTGTGAGGGCAGGAACCTTTGTCTGTTTTGTTTACTGCAATATCTTCAGTAGCCCCTGTGTCTAGCACATAGGAGGTGGTCAATATTTGTGGAATGAAAGGATAAGTTTGCTCAACATATACTCAAAGGCCTTTTATACATCAGGCACTGTTCTGAGTGCTGGGAATAGAGTAGTGATGCTAGAAATATAGTAGTAAAGACAAAGTTCTAACACCATGAAATTTATAAGACAGTGGAGGGATACAAACAATAGGAAGAAAAGAAGGGAGGGAGAGAGGAAAGGGGAGAGAAAGAGAGATGGAAGCAAAGAAGGAAGGAAAGAAGGGAGGGAGGGAGGCAGGGAGGAAAAGAAAAACTAGCAATGTGGTTACATCTAGGAAGATGTAAGCCAGGTGAGGTGATGGACTGTATAGTTAAGAGGCCTAATTTCAATAGAGTTATGTGAAAGACATGGGAAGAGCATTTCAGGCAAAGCATCAAAGGCCCTGAGGCTGAGAAGATAGGAGAAAGCTTAGTAAATTTAGAGAAACAGAAAGAAGACCAGTGTAGCTAGAAGAAAGGCAATGGAGAAATCACAGCAGAAGTGGAAAGCCAGGTCATGTAGGACCTTTAAGTCAAGGTAAGTTTGAGTTTTATTCTAAATGCAATGAAAAGATCACTGAAGGGTTGTTTTTTTTTTTTTTTAAATGAAGGAATGACAATACGGTTATTATAATATTGTTTGTGAAATTTGGGGTTAAAGCAAATGCAGTATGCAACTAGCATTCTGCCCCATGTGTCGCAGGCAGACATTAAGTGATAGTTGACTTTTTTCTTATTCTACAGTAAATATTACTTCATACATATCACCAGTGGACCTGGGTGAGTACCTTTATTATTACTACCGTTCGTAGTTTTAATATGCTAACTGCTTTAAAATGGTTTTTCTTCAATGCTTACAATAAAATTGAGCCACTGAGCTTTCAGTTCCTAAAAAACCATTTATGCTTAAAAAGGCTTTTGATTGATTTCTTCCCAACAAGCTATGTGCATTAACTCAAACTCAGTTTGCGCCAGAGCCTGCATGTGTGTGCAAATGAGAGTTGAAATGTGAATCTCCAAGGACCGAGCTTGGCCCTTGTTGATAAGTAAAAATTTCCTCTGGAGCATTTGTGACAGACCCACTCTAGCATTCGCCTAGATGTAGGCAAGTTTGGAAGGTAGACAGAGATACATTCCTTTCATCTCAAATGAATTCTCCAAGGGCTAAGTTATATGTCTTTAGGAGAAATAGAAAATATCAAATATTCATCCATGCTTGTTTTATTAAAATAACTATGAAAAAATAGGATGATTGGCTTCTGTGTAAAATCAAACTTCCTAATATTCAGCAGTTTAAAGGAATCTTTAGACTCTTTAGTTACAGACATTGCTGTGCAAAGGCAATAATTCAGTACAGAACTATATTTATAGCAGCATTTCTTTGAAAATATTTATTATATTTTCCCATTAAAAAACAAAGCATAGACTTCCAGTTAAATGTAGGAGACTCATATATAGATCTACTCTCCCTCTCACAAAAACAATTCTAAAAATATTCAAGAAAAAAAGTATAAGCCCACATGTACAAAAATAATGAACCCCCTTCTGGAAGCAACCTGAGATACTCTGTAGAATACTAGAAGCCCTCAGGACTTGGAAGCTCTAGGTAACAGTGGATGTCAGAATGCATGACAGGTTAAAAACAAAGTGATTGCTTGAAAGTCCCTTGGCTACCCACAGGCAGGGTATTGTTCTCTGGAGAAAGCGACCTGGAGACATTCTGCTTTCAGGAAACCGAACAGAGAGGGCAAGGGTAATCACGGGGCTGAATACAGGTAGATTTAGGGGAAGTCAACTGAACTGAGGGGATGCCCTGCCCTGGAAATCCAGGACTTAGGGTCAACGTAGTTATATGTTTGCTTAAGGGAGCACTTGGGCCAAACTGGATTCAAATCTGGCCCTGATGCTTGCTAGCTAACTGATCACAGGCAAATCATTAACCTCCCCAAGCCCTAGTTCACTTACCTGTAAAATGGGGATAATGATATGCATCCCAGTTGTTGCTGTAATGATTAAATCAGATAAAAGGGCATTTCACATACGTCTGGCACATGGTACATGCTCAGTAAATGGTACCAAGCATTATTAGTGAAGAGCAGGTACTGGAGTCCTTTCTGAAGGACTCAAGAGGAAACTATCAAATATAAATTCCTGCAAAATGACTCCTTTCTTCACATTGTTTTCTAAAAGATTACCATGACATAACCTGAAATGTTCAGTAAGTAACAGGTCAAAATCAGGCTTGTGAATGTTGTTCCATATGCCCAGCACAGCATTAGAGACTGGGCTCTGAAGTCAGACAGAATTAAATTTACTCCCGGCCCCTCCAATTGCTAATGTGGTCTTGGCGAGTCATGCAAGTATTCTCCAGCAGTGAAGTGAGAATAGCAACAACTATTTTCAAGATTGTTGTGAGAATTGGCTGTAATGCAGGCAAGTCCCTAGCAGAACGCCTAGGACGTACATGTCAACAAATGGAAGCCATTTTCATTATGATTATTATTAGGCACACAAAAAAAATTGACAAATGCCACTTGAAAATCTGGTCGATTTTGGAATAAATAAGCTTTGGGCTATTTTTGCCACTTATCAAATGTCACTGGGGTGAGAGGGTTGTCTGTTATCCCAGTACTGACTCCACTGACTTCTAAATCAATTTGGAGATTAACACAGTGTACTTCTAAATGGTAAACTAGACTTCTCTTTTTGTCTAGGACATTTTCAGACATTTCAGCCAAACTGGCAGCGTTAATGACACTCAACATTTTAGGTAGCTTTTACTTTGAGAATTTTAACTTAATCATTTAGTTCTTTTCTGTAAAGTGGTGTCTTAAGCCAGAATTAATTAGAACGGTACTTTTACGGCTTGTACATGGGCACTCATCTTTGTTTCTTGGACTTGGAGCTTCAATTTCTTATTCAAATGGAGAAATCTTAAAACAAGAATACGGTGAGTAGCATTTTTCATCTCATAATCAATGGAGAAGTAAAAACAATTTTTATATACATTCTCTAAAAATACTGAAAAATATGGTACTTTCAACAACATTTCATAAGATATCTTACTTACTGTCTCAATGGAATATATTTTAAAAGCTTAGAACATATTGTAAATCCATGGCTTAGCCACAGATTCCTACATTCAGTTACTTTCTTAATGGAGCCAATTAACAAAACAAAATACACACTCAAATGAAACATGTATCTAAATCATTTAGGAATAATTAAAATTATAGACCAGGTTTTCTTTCACTGATCACAAATTATGGTAATGCTTCTGTGGTGCTCATTTCCGAGCTCACTTTGGTATGTTTATTAAAGCATGGTATTGTCAGATCACAGGGAGTATCTCATTTTCATTTTCATATCTCCAATTCTAAAGGGGATTAAAATTATCCAATTAAGCTGTTAATTAAAAAGATTCTACAGAATAAACTGCAAGCTACCAATGACATTTTCAATTTTCATTGTGCTGTGCACAAAAGCAATTTTCTAAATTCAGAAAAGCTCAAAGTTAGACCTTGTATTTCACTTTAGAAGGCAAGGTTGGGAATGCCAGCTAAGAGCCAAACCCACTTCCGTTTCTTTCTAGGCACCTAGCTAGACTACACATCCTAGCCTGCCCTGCAGTTAGGTTTGGTCACATGACTGAGCTCACATCAATGGAATATGAGTAGAAGGAATATAGACAACTTTCAGGACTAGCCCAAATCTTCCACTCAGTGTCTTCCATGGCTTTTTTTCCTCCAACAGCTTCTTGCAGATTAGCATGTATTCAATTGTATGTTGAAAATGGCAGAATCACAATACAGAAGGAGCCTGGATCCCTAAATCACCACTTGGAGGAGATAAGTTCACTGATCATGAATACCCACTATGTATGTAATGAAAATAAGAAATAACCTTAAATTGGATTAAGCCATTGAGATGATGTTTCTATAGCTAGAGTAATCTTAATTAATAAAGAAAGCAAGTGAACTTGAAGGACATGCAAATACTTTAAACCTAATTGGAAACATTAGGCTCCTTCAAATTTTGATCACATCCACTTAGATATATACCTAAAAATCTAAGTTGACTCAATACCTCTTGGGTCTCATAAAAATCTTTTACATATACCATAGCAGGAGAGATTCTAGACTTCTTGCCTCCATTCCCCCAAAGCCCCTCCTTCCTGTCCACACCCCAGAGATCAGTCATAGGCTCTGTCATTTATATTTATCTTTCCTTCTGCCACTCAGAAACTAGAGTAAACTCGGGCTGGCCCGGTGGCGCACTGCTACAGTGCGCCGCTTGGGAAGCGTAGCGGCGCTCCCGCCGAGGGTTCGGATCCCACATACAGACCGGTTCCCGCTCACTGGCTGAGCGAGGTGCGGGCGCAACACCGAGGGTCGCGATCCCGTTGCCAGTCCCGGTCCGGTACGGGCGCGACACTGAGGGTTGCAATCTGTTGCCAGACACGAAAAAAGACAAAAAGGAAAAAAAAAAAAAAGAAACTAGAGTAAACTCTCCAAGAGGGGCACCAACAGGCCATACTCAGCCACTTAGTCCCCACTAACTATCACCTGATTATTTCCTGTACATGATGCTATAACCTACTAACCAAGTGGGCTGGCCTAGAACCCTACAAAGCAGTACTTTTCCAGATCTTAGGCCATATCGGCATCAGAAAGGTGTTTAAAATAATCTACAGGGGACTCTGCTTGCACTGCCAGCCTTACTCCAAAAGATTCCATAGAGAAGTTAGTATGAATTCCATGTATATCTCTGGATTTGTCTGGACTCAGTCAAGACAGTCGGGCTTTCAGAGTCCTGCACCACTCAGTCATTGTCTAAGGGTCAGCAGGCACTTCCAGTTCTCTGAAAATGAATTGGGCAAAGAGGTTCCAGTCACATGAGGGCAGCCATTCCAGAGAGCCACGGCCAATTAGAAACATAGGTACACAGAACGTGAGGTCAGGATGCCCAGCAAAAGAGATTTGCTGGGATCTGGACAGAGGGAGCACCGACAGTGGCCACTGAAGACAGCTGAATAATTCTCTGTGTTCCAGACCATAACCCAATGTACTTATATATCATCACACATCACTCAGTAGGGTAGTTGTAACAGTTTACATACCCATCTCCCATCTTAGACCAGACTGTTTGTCGAAGCCCAGAGAATGTATGTTATCCACCAAAATATAGCTAGTTTGGTGATTTAAATATAATGGGTTCTCATTACTGTGTGCTGAATGAATGATTATCAATCAACTGGATTCCTAAAGAATGGGGGCAGCACATAGAGATTCTTTGGTTTGATGGTAACTGTAATGTTCACTGTCACTTTTGTGAGACCAGCCCTATCAAGGTTGATCATTTCCTCAGAGACGTATCTTTTCCACAATATGAACATTATTGCAAAGGCAATAAACCACATATGCTGACATACAATCTGGATGAAAATATAATGAACACCTTGCAAATCTCTCGTCGTCTACGGAGATAGTTACTGCATTCAAATCTCATTTTCCTAAACCAAGAAAGCTAGTAAACTACAGAGTTTTGTATAATTTTTTGGCAAATATTGTCTGAAACAGAAGTAAATATGTTTATTGATGTAATAGGTTTTAATATTTTTTAAAAAAGGAGAGAAACAAAAAATCTTCAACCAACTTTTTATTGTCTTTAAAATGATTGTTCACATTGTTTCACAAGTAGGAGAAGAAAATACAACCAAACTAGTCTCACAATGACCATTAGATATAAAATGAATAATCCAAGAACATCTTTCTTCAAACCAGTGGAGCACTACCACTGGTGACACAAATGTTGTTGAATAAAACAATCATATCTTCTTCCATAATTTAATATGCAACTGAGGCATTATTTTAAAAATATCAAGGAAGAAGCCTACTAAATGCTAAGTGATTATATTAACATGGATTGAATAAATGCATTTAGAAATGGAGTGATTTAAGGGATGAAGGTTAATCCAAAAGTCAATAGCCCAAAGTACAAAGACTCTGCCGTTCCTGACTCTGGGATTCTTGACAAGAGATTTCAAGCATCTTCGCTTCTCTGGCATGAGCATAACCTGTCTAGCAAGCCACAGTTCCTAGATGCTTCTTAATGATGCTCCAGGGCTAAATAAGATGAAATTTATGTGCTATGCTTTAAGCTGTATTGAGGCAAGGCACTAAATAAACTTCAGGATAATTTATAAATCCTGAGCTTGAATTAGTCATAATGGGAAAAAAAATGGAAAAAGGAGGCCAATGCTGAGAACTTGGTGAAAAGCGCAACAAATCTTGGGCAATGGTGATGAGCCCAAACAAGACCACTTCATATTCAGAAAATTCTGAACTACTCCAGGAGAATTTCACACACAAAAAATGCCCAGATAATAGTTCACTGGCAGAACATCTGGTATATGAATCACAGAAATGTGTTATGGCAGCCCCAGTCTGAGATTCAATATCTAATTTCCTTTTAATTTGCCATAATTATTTTTGTAAAACTTTATGGCTCTACTCCAGTGGATGTGCTTAGCAAGGATTGCCAAAATCCTGTCTTCTCTTCAGAGCCACATCCTTAGGCCAGCATCTCCTTACTTTTTTTCCTTCCCTTCCATCTGTATTTTACCTTCCTCCCTCTACCCCTTGGTATCTGTTTCTTCTAGCGATTTGTTTCAAGAGAAGGGACAAGACTATACAAGACTGCAGTTTGAAGAGTTAAACACAAGCACATATTAGGAAATTCAATCCTTCTAGAAAATTGCTCTAGCTAGTAGCAACGATTTGGTATTGCTGCTTTGGAGTCAGGGGGGTGTTGTAATAATGGCCATCCTATCTATAACTTTTGGTATAACTGAGTTAAATCAAGTAAAGTTAATCAGAACAAGGTAACCTTGTCATCTAGAAACTGTGAGGGCCCCAACTGATTATCAACCAGTCTTCCTAAACCAACAAGTAGTTTAATGATTTCCATTCCCAAAGTTATAATTCTACTCTTTTATCAAACACTTTCTCTGACCTGCAGGAATGTGTTTATTTGGACTTTAAAAAAGAAATATAGAAGAAAAACAGTATTCATATAAGCATGACAAACCTCAGCTGATTTAAAATGCCGAAGTACAGGAATAAAACAAAAAGTATCTTATATGTCTAAACCAAATCAGAATGCTTACTCCAGAGACAAGGCACATACATTTCCAGCACCCCTAACCTAATAATGCTTATCTTTAGAAATAGAAACTTAGGTCACATTAAGCCATGGTTAAGAGGAGGAAAAGGTAGCTGCCCTTCAGGAGTTTACCCATCTAGAGAGGAGGAAGTCAAGGGGAAAATCACTGTCTTCTGACTAATGCGGTGTAATTGTTTTCCTCATGATGATGCCCCTCCGTCTTTCTCCCTTCAGAAGTTCCCATGGTTACAAAAGGACGTAGCAGACACTTATATTTTTTTAAAAGGGATGACAAATCACAGGAATGCAAAATGGCCTCCTGTGGTTAGTCTGAATTTATCATTTTGCTTTTGAAATTTTCTTATTGGCCCACTTAAGCCAGCACCTCATGTACAACGCATAATATGAAGGGGGTGGGAGTGCCTATTTTAAGAAACTGGAAATGCTAGGTGATCACTTTAATGCCATCACAATTTTATCCTACATGCACACACACTAATAAGGGACAGAGGAGTTCACTTAAAAGGATAATGATCTAAGGATCGAAAGCATAGTTCGGTACTGCTCTTTCTTAGACTCTAGAAGACTTGAAGAGTAAAAATCATCTTTCTTTGGACTATGCAGGGAATTTTAAATTGAATCAATATATTCCGAAATGTCTTCAATCAAGAACTTTTCAAAAAAGATTTTTTTAAAAAGAGAGGTAATATTAACTAGGCCGAAATGGAAGGGCACGTTGCTCCCTCCTCAATGTGGTTTTTGTTCCTTGGCACATACAGTCCTAATGGGGAATCAAAAAATCCTTTTCTCAATGCCTGCTATTTTCAGAACCAGAAGAATGCACACATAATGAGGGTAATGCAACAAACAGAAACTAGGCTAAAGAAAAGTATCCAGCAGATAATCACTGAGGTTCATACAGACTAGATAAAATTTTGGAGACTTCATCTCCTAGTTTCCCTGCTGTTGTGTGACTAGGAGTTTTTACTTCTTCTGGGACTTAAAGATCCTTTTGTTTCTATTTGATAAACTTAAATCCTTTACCTAGTAGCCTTTTCTGCCAGCTTTTTTCATGCTGACTTGAACAGGGCAATCAGCTGCATCAGATGCAAGCTGTCAGGCACGTTATCATTCCAACAGACTCCAAGGCGAAAGGCAAGAACTTCATCAAAAATTTAAAAATAGAGATTCAACTTATTTCGAATTTAACTACCTTAGAGTTAAGAAATGCTGTTCAATGACTGTCTATAAAAATCTAGCTCTGCATTGGACAGAGCAGCAAGACCTCCCAGGTATCTATGCACATGTCTTCATCATTAAGGTTTACAAGTTTAATAGACTGAACTTTTTTACGGATACATTTTACTTAGCACCCCTGCAAAGCTATAGATTGAAACAGTATGTACCACTTAGCTGTGGCTGACACACTAAAATGGACAATAGCAATAATTCAGCAGACAGTGCTTTAACAAAAGTAGCCTAGGGATTTATCTTTGTTGATTTCGTTTTCTAAAGAAACATACTTGGTTCATTTCTTGTATTCCATTTTTTAAGCCCTACATTTTTTCTTTTGAGTTTGAGTTCTTTATTTAGAAACTGGAAAGAAAATCTAAATTTGTCTGCATTTACTTCATTGTTGTTGTTGTTGTTGGGGTACATGGGAAGTAGTAAAAGGTGTCAGAGACTTTTTCCTTGTTTGTTTTCAGTACCCAAGAGGGTCAAATTCAACTACAGGTAACAAAAGTGAGCATCGGGTTTAAGGCTGAATAATCTTTGGTTAAGCCTTATAACTTTGATCAGATACTATTTAGATCCAAGCAGATTGCCTACCCAAATAATGAAAACGCATTAAAAACAAAAGTCCTTGGGGTAATCTAGGCCTAAAGCAGTGGGTGATGCATGCTCAGTGCAGCCTCAGCTGGCACCATGCAGCTCTCTCAGGATGGCATAAACCAGCGGCCCAGCTACCAGAGTCGGCAGGAGTCCATGCCTCTGTTCATCGTGGAATTGGGTGGACAGTTAAAAGCTTTCTGGAATTCTTCAAAGTTACTAATTGCACCATTCACCCTGAAAAAACATATGTCAAAGCACATGTTTAATTCTTATACATCAACAGGTTCTGGATAAAACTGTAGTAGTATATTGCTAGAACGGATGCTGACATTCATTTAATCTGTTTACAGGGGAAACAACTAAAGCCCAAAATGGTTAAGTAAATTTCCAAAGAAATTAACAGAGCCGAGACTAGAACCAACATCTCCTGAATGCCAGGAAAATGTTCCCATTACTCTTCCAACAGTCTTCAAATTCCTATAAAACTGATATCATCCCCAATACTTCGTTTTTCTAACTTTTTTAAAGTTTAACTTTTTATGGAAAGTATGACTGACACAGTGCACGAATTTTAAACGTAGAACTCATCAGTTTTGTCGTGTGTATATGCCCATGTTACTACCACGCAGACCAAGATATAGGATATTTCCAGCACCCAGAAGGCCCCCTCACGTCCCCTACCAATAATACCTCCGAAGATAACTACTATTCTGACCTCTGTTGGCATAGTTTTGCCTGTTTTTGAACTTCACATGAATGTAATCCACAACATGTACTCTCTAGTCTGACTCGCTTCACTCAATATAATGTCTGCAAGACATCATCCATGTTTTTGCATTTCCGACTATTTTTAAAGAATTTGTTCAATCTATAAAAACACTTTGCCTAAATTCCTATTAGGTTTGGAGGCTCATATTTACTTAGAATTTAGTTAATGCACCAATCAATTAATGAATGATATATAATTGTTACGGATAAATAATTTTTCACTGGAGTTAGCTCCAAAAGGTGTTCTTGCAAGTACCTGACGGCAGTAAAACTGCGGATTCCTACTCATCGTTTTGACTGTAACTGCCTTTTGGAAGTGGTATTTCCATTGTGTGATTTCCCCTGAACTCAAAATCTATAGTTACCACAGACATCAGTAACAAGCCAGGCAAAAGAAAAATTCCCCCTTTCTCTATTTCTTACTCAACTCCATGTTCAAAGGGTTGACTAGAGACTCAGCATTCTCAGTTACTGACTATTTCTTCCCTAATGATTTTGTTACCTACAGGCATTTGAATGGACGTAATGGCCTGTATCCAGAAAATCTTCATAACCTCTTGAGTTTTAGTTGTGATATATGAGTAGGGATGCATATTTCATGGTGTGATTCACCCTAGGCAAGTGTTAAAGATAGAATATAGCTGATAATTAGTAAGCATACTCTGTAAATTGTCTGCTAAAATCCAACATTACAAGCAACTAGTTAGTAAAAGGAAATTAGTTTCTCAAAACTTATCTGTTGAGTAATTAATCTACTGTGTGGTTTCATCTGCACCTTTTGTCAGTGGGAACACATTCTGGTCCATTACAGACTGTCAGCCTTCATGACAGTTTAGCCCAGTGGGGAAGAATTTCCAACACAGTGATTAGATTTTTATGCTAGTGGGTAATTTATAGTCAATTTCTGAAGCATTTCTAAGGCAAGTTCTTCGGAATAAGACTTTAAAATATAGAAGTTTTAGATGACTTTCCTGCAATATGCTAATAGATCCACTTAAACATTAAATATAAAGATATCCAGATACAATATGTCCTAAGAAAAGAATAAATAAACATAAATTATTACGGTTTATTGGATTTCTCATTATACTTATATATCCCTTGCTATAGAAAATTTCTCTCAAATTATAGAACCTCGTACAGGGAAAATAATAATAACCTTAGTTCTATTTTCACTTAATATTTTATACATTCTGACAATTAAATAAGATTGTAATTCATAATCCCTTTCCCCTCATGTATAAGCAATTGTTTCAAAACATAATTCAAACTGAAAGTCAAAATGTAGAGTCTCTGACTCTAGATATGAATTATAATTGCTAACTATCACCATATATCCTCCTTTGTGTTCAGAGCAATTCAGGAAGTGGGCATTCATTCATGCGTGTTTGCTGATGGTGTGAAAGAACAAGAGGTATTAAACAGGATCTTCTTTAACACAAAATAAACCAGAGCTCTAGGTGTTTTAAGGCAGAGTACATCAGATCTCATCCTTTCCTAAGACATAAAAGACTGTTTTTTGTTCCAGACGAAAAAAGTAGGTGGTTGGATAAATCAAATATTCTGATTTACTGAGCACCTATACTGCTCATGGAACCTGTGGATTGCTGCCTTTCAAAAACTAGAAGATAATAAATAAGATTGAATATGAAAGCTACGGTTTGGAGTCTTGTATAATCTCAGGGATCTCCTGATGAGGTGCTAGACTAGAGGTGGGAACAAGTGCCCACCAGCAGAAATTTAGTAGAGAGAATGCTGACTAAACCAGCTTACTACTAATGAAATAAAAGATGTGTACTTTCTGTCTGGCCAGATTTGTCTGCACAATGGAGATCACACAATTCACAATACAGACTTTTGTTCAGATCACCTATCTAGTAAAGCCCTGGGATGACTTGGTGGGGGAAGTGGGGAGTCACCCAGTTAAAAACTTGTGTTACCCATTTGCCCATTTACCTAAACTGAGGGGGGCTGTGAGCACCAATTTGGACTTGCTCTCGGGCAGCTTCTGGTCTGTAGGAATTGCACCTCACCTAGAAGAGAAAAGCATCCCAATGAATACACTTCCATCCCAATTACATGTTTTCTACTGTCTGAACTGTTCCAAATTATACTGAAGAATAATTTTAGAATCAATGGATGACAGATTTTTGGTAGATAAGATAAAATCTTCATCAGTAGTAACATCTATTATTCTAATCCCCAGAGAAGAAGGTTTTATCAATATGAATAATTCCACAATTTGACTAAATTAGGAAGATTTCCAGACAAATGCTTTAAATCAAGAGAACTGTATATGTGCCCAGGAATTAACCAACATATTCATTCAATTAATTTAAATGTTTGAAATAACCCTTATCAAATTTAACCATACTCATTGGAATCAATTAAATGAATCAGCCAACCATTGTTGAGTATGGTCATGAGAAGTTAGTATTTCGCCCCCCACCCCGAGTGCCTTGTTTGCCAGTCCCCCTAGTCCTGGCCTGGGACAGGAGTACACTTCTCCATCTCCTTTGAAGTTAGGCATGGCTGTATGACTTGCTCTGGCCAATGAAATGCAAGCAGAAGTGATGTATGTCACTTCCTGGCAGAAACTTTTAAAACCTGATGGAAGTTTTAAAAGCTTTAAGAACGATTTAAGATTTACATTAAGGGGCAGTGTACATTTCCTCATATTTCTTTCCCACACCTGTGGTGACCACAGAAGCACATGTTGAAATAAAGACTCCAAAACCCAGGTCCTTGCAGTACAGGCAGAGCCCCACTGCTGACCCATGTTGGACATGGAGCATGAACAAGAAATAAACTTTCATTGTGTGCTTCTTTCTGTAGCATAACCTATTTAATCCTGACCTGAAGTATGTCTTGAAGTATGAATAGAACTAGGACACATGAATATGGGGAGAAACACTCTAAGTGCAGGGGAAAATAGGAGCAAAGACATGTTTAAGTAGGGGAAAAAAATCAAGACACTCAGATCAGCTGGAATATGTGGTATATAAAAGGCAGCAGTGGGCGACCAGGGGAGAAAGAGGATGGGGCCAGATTTCTGAGGTCCTGAAAAACAGGCCAAAGTATTTAAACTATATTTAAACATTGTTCTTGAGCAGGAAAATGATAAAATCCATATTTTTAAAAGATTTATCTGGCAAGGGTATAGATAAAGGAGGAGAAAAGTAGAGACTAGTTAGAAGATTATTTATAGGTGCCAGGAAGTTTTTCATTGAATGTTTACTAAATAAGCAGAAATGGAATGGAAAGAAGTAGAAGGATGACAAGAATATCTGAGAAAAATATTGACAGGTCACAGCAACTACAGGGATTTAGGAAGCAGGAAAAGTGATATGATGCTATTGCATGTGATGAAGACAAACCATCAGTCATTGCCATTGTAAATATGACTTTGAGGATGTTTTTGTAATGTTATTCCTTAATTTCCTCAGAAGCTTGCTAATGTGAAGTTGCTTCTGACATTCAAATTTACCTAATTTCTTCTTGTGTTCTTTCTTCTCATACTCTTACATTATTATATAGTATTTTCTTTGCTTCATACATCATTTAAGAGACTTCTGAAAACACATTATGGTTGTTATTGTTTTCCTAGTACCTACCCAGGAGGGAAAATAACTTAACTCCCTATAAGGAGACTTACTCTAATGTGCAAAAGATTGAAAATCTCCTCATTCTGCCAGTGGGAAAAGCTCCAAGATATATTTCTCATTAGTGATATAAAATAGCTTTCTACTTTCCCCCTAAATCTCTTTAGCTTAAAATAAATCAGATATGGTTTGGTATTATATTTAGAGACATTTCAAAATTATGACTGTAACATCACTATAAATTAGCTTATTTCATCTACAAAGAGATAGCGTGGACTAGGAGGTATACTTTGTCCTTGAGAGCAGCGGTCAGCAAACTTCCGTAAGAGACAGATAGTATACATTTTAGGCTTTGAAGACCATAAGGTCTCTGTTTCAACTACTCAGCTCTGCCACTATAGCACAAACCAGCCCACAGACAATGAATAAATGAAAGAGTATGGCCGTTTTCCAATAAAACATTTGTACGAATACAGGCAGCAGGCCATATTTGGCCCTAGCTTGCCAACCCCAACTCTAGAAAGTTCTAACTATTTTTTGTGTGTTTATTTCAATTATCTGACCCAGTACTGACCCAAAAAGAAGTCTTACTTTAACTGTGTTAGTCTTATCCTTTTTAGCAATTGATCTAAAAATATCAAGTGTCTTCAATATAACCACTATCTTTGCTGGGTGCTATGGAGATACATAAGAAGCATAAGGATCCATAAGATTAGCTGTGGAGATAAAACTAAAAGTCTTAAACATTTTGGGAGCAATTAAGTACTTCATGGTAATGAAGGTAAGTATAAAAGGAATTGGAGATAAAGGAAAATAATGAGACTGGAGTCCTTGGGGAAGAACATGTGGAAAATGTGCAGAAGGTGGAACTCAACCTGGATCCCTAGGAGGAAGGTGGGATTAAATAATCAATATTCTTCCTAGGAAGAATGGGAAGGGGGTTACTTTATAGAAGGAGAATCAGACGCAAAGCCAACCGGCGACAACCATCAAGCTGCTGCAGGAAGCACCCTGGGCTCCTGAGCTGGGGCAGTGGAGGGGCCAAGAACCTCAGCCATGCCCCCCTCAACATCTGCATCCAGCCCAGCGATGATCACCAAATTGCTGCTGGAAACCCCCTGTCTCCCCTGCCTGAATGAGGGGGTACCATGGGCCTCAACCAAGCCCCCGCTCCTTCCGACTCCTCCCACCCTATTTCCCTCCTCCTTCCCCTCTCCCCGCCCCCACAACTGCTCCACAACATCTTAGAATGTAAAAAAATATTAATAAATAAATAAATTTTTTTTTAAAATGCAGCAAAGCCACAGAGAGAGTAACAGGCATGACATCATGGGGTGGAAGTGAGGATACCTGCCTGGCTAAGGTTTAGTTTTTCTCATCCAATGGAGCTGTGAGAAATTAAAGTGGGTTGGGTAAAGTTGAACCATACTGAGAACTTTGAAAGCCAGATCAAGGTGTGTGGCCTCAGTGTGTTAAGCATTGGGAGACACTGTACTTTCAGAAGGCCAGTAAGGAAATAAAAGTGGTATTTCAGTGACATGTAAACAGTGCTGAAAGATGCTGAAGTCAAGAAAATATGCCATAAAGCTGCTGGAATAATCCAGAGTAGAAGGTATCAAGGTTTAGCCTAAGATGATGAGATAGCATAATTGGGATGTTCTGGGCTAAATGTTTGTGTCCCCAAAATTCATCTGTTGAAACCTTAATCCCAATGTGATAGTATTAGGAGGAAGGGTCTTTAAGAGGTAATTAGGTCATTAGGGTAGAGCCATCAGGAATGGGATTAGTGCCCTCATAAGAAGAGGCCAGAGAACAAGCTAGCTCCTTCTGCCACGTGAAGACACAGCGAGAAGTTGGTAGTCTGCAACCCAGAAGAGGGTCCTCACCAGAACCCAACACTGCTGGCACCTTGATCTTGGATTTCCAGCCTCCAGAACTGTGAGAAATAAACTTCTGTTGTTTATAAGCCACCCAGTCATAGTACTTTGTTACAGCAGCCTGAACGGCCTAAAACACTGCTATGGTGCGCCGCTTGGGAAGCGCGGTGGCGCTCCCTCTGAGGGTTCGGATCCCACATACAGACCGGTTCCCGCTCACTGGCTGAGCGAGGCACGGGAGCAGCACCAAGGGTTGCGATCCCGTTGCCAGTCCTGGTCCGGTACGGGGGCGACACTGAGGGTTGCGATCCGTTGCCGGACACGGAAAAGGACAAAAAGGAAAAAAAAAAAAAAGAATGAAATGTCTAGCTTTGGGGACACTTGTCATGAATGAGGATAGATAAATCAAATAAGACCTAAGGATCCAAGCTTTCAACAAGAAAGACCCAAAGACTGGGAGTTTATTGATAGAAATAGGAAAACTCAAAAGAAAAGTCATTTTGTTGATGACTACAGTTTTGTTGATATCAGGTTGATAAATGATAGTTTATTTAGTGTTGTCATGTCAGCTTCAAGAATAAAAGACCACAGACAGGTGAGAATCCTTTATCTAGAGTCAACTGAAGAAGACTTGGGAATGAATGAGCTTACTGAGAAGCAAATGCCAAGACACAGGAACAACAGGTTGGACTGGTGAAAACTTTTGTCTAGCTTTGAGCATGTACACACACATTTGCCCACTGTGAAGCCATACTGATGGAGTTTGGATGTGTTGTCCCCTCCAAAACTCATGTGGAAATTTGATCTCCAATGTAATGAGTGAGTTCTTGCTCGATTAGTTCCCGTGAGAGCTTGTTGCTTCTGGCACCTTCTCTCTCCCTCTCATTTCCTCTCTCTTGCTTCCTGTCGCCATGTGATCTGCTTGTACCTGCCAGCTGCCTGCCACTTTCTGCCATGAGTGGAAGCAGCCTGAGGCCCGTGCCAGATGCAGCTGTCCTAGAATCATACGCCAAATAAATCTCTTTTCCTTATGAATTACCCAGTCTCAGGTATTTCTGTTATAGCAACACAAAATGGACTAAAACACATGCATTATAACTTTTATTGATGGAGCCAGCCCCATGGCTCACTCGGGAGAGTGCAGCACTGGTAGCACTGAGGCTGCGGGTTCGGATCCTATATAGAGATGGCTGGTTCGCTCACTGGCTGAGTGTGGTGCGGACGACACCGTGCCAAGGAATGCGATCCCTTTACAAGTCAAAAAAAAAAAAAAGAACTTTTATTGACCCATCCCTTAATTCCTTGAAAATGTTGCCTATGTGGTCGTGACATACACCAGCACAATAACTAATGACACAGAATTGGAACTTGCCTCATTAGCCAGAGACTCCAACTCAGAATTGTGTCATATTTAGTTCACACCTTCCTTTCAATTTCTGCTTCAAGAACATATTAAACTCACAAAAGAGTGACATGACTTTCCTTGCCTTTCTTGTTTTTTCAGCCCTAGTAGTTTTTGCATATCCATTTGACAGTTGGGGACATAGCCCTGAGGGTCCCCCACAGGTTGAGAGGGGTGGGATAAAAGCAGCAAATGAAGCAAAGGAGGAGAAATGAAGAAAAGGGAAGGGCCATGAAAGCCAAAGAAGGAGTTACTAGAAATGGTTACAAATAGTATCTAATACATTCAGAAGTCAAGATACTGTGGGCCGGCCCGGTGGCGCACTGGAGAGTGCACCGCTTGGGAGCGCGGAGGCCCTCCCGCCGAGGGTTCGGATCCCATGTGGAGACCGGTTCCCGCTCACTGGCTGAGCGCAGTGCGGGCGCGACACCGAGGGTTGCAATCCCGTTGCCGGTCAGTAAAAAAGACAAAAAGGAAAAAAAAAAAAAGAAGTCAAGACACTGTATATGGAAGAACTATCCAGTGAGTTACCATAGGACTGGTAAACCACTTGATAAAAAAATATCAACAAACCTTGATTCAATCAGTTAATTGATTATGTCTCATAGAAGGTAAAAATTTATCCTGAAAATCATCAGCAAGATAAAATTTTGGCTAAAATTAAAGTCGTACCATCAAACTTTTGTTCCAAACCTTTGATGTGGGAGCAAGTTAAAGGCTCACACTTTACCCTTGATGCCTCTTCCTCGGTCTACTCACATGAGCATAACTCAGAAAGAAGAGCTGGTTGTTGGTGAATGTGATGCCTGGTAGGAGAGGCTCCTCAACTCCCTGCCTTCTGTCATTTATCCATTTCCTGTAAGCCTAGTGAGAGAAGCAGAATAGATGAGCCTCTGCAATGATTGCTTTTCTCTTTTCTCATCCAGCACAGAGATATTAAATAATTAAATATATATTCCTACCACATGCAAAACACATCATGTCAAGTTTTCCTCTAAAAAAGCAAACACCCGGAAATGTAAATCTATGTTCTATTGCTTAACACTAAGGCAGATGCATCTGCAAAAAGGCCTTACACTTAAAAGATACCAAAGTAGCTGGGCCAAAGTATTCAAATGTTAAATAACTCTTTTTAGAAAGCTGTTCTTTCTATTCCTACCAGAGGACAAACAAATCTAACACAATGGCAGGGCCCCTATGGCAATAAATCTTGGGGTCAACATATCCCAATTTTTTTTTATTTTGCCAAGTAAGAGGGGAAACTGTCATCTTCTATCACCATCATTTTATAAAATAAAGTATAAACTAACTGGAATATAGGAAGGCTATAACCTCAGACTAACAGCCTGGTCTTTAAATTGAATGCATTTTAGCTTTATGAAAATCTTTCCATATTATCCTTATGTTTCTTGTTTAACCATGGCCCAGGGGATGATGAAAATGTTATGATGGACTCTTACCTGGCTCAGTATATGAGAACCACTAGCCTCTGGCCATCATTTAGAAGTTTGGTGTTTTAAGAGAAAAATTATAAGAAGGGCGACAGAGAGAACTATACTAAAGGAAAATTCATATCAACCTAGCCCCAAGGAGATTTCTGTAGCATGCTTTGATATGATTATAAACGTATTTTCTGAAAGCTATCTTTTAAATACATAATTCTTAATAACAAATATTATTCTTTAGGGTGACTATACACTACAAAAAGAGAAAAGAAAGAAATGCAGCTCTATTTATATAATAGAGTCAATGGGGAAATACAATTCTACTAGCAGAAATTCCATAATATCTAACCCTCAAGAACATGTCTGTGGTATAAATTCAAGTACACCCATATGGTGTTTTACACCTTAATTTTTAAATCCCCAGTGAAAGTTACAGTGCATACCCTAAATGCTTCCCGAAGACCTCCATTATCAGCAATATTTTCTCCCAGGGTCCTCTTCCCCTTCACCTAACAAAAAGAAAATAGAAAAAAAGTGTGTTTCATAGTCAACTATCATTCAACGAGAGGCATAAATATTATAGCAAGAAAAAGTGTCATATTTTAAAGAGAAAATTACATTCAGTATATCAGAGGTAGTTATCATATATTGTAAGATGGCAAACTAAACCCAGCAAGGTGTTCCTGAATATAACAATTTCTCTTTATTTAACTATACATTTCGTTCTCACTTCTTTGTTCTCACCAATTTAGCCAGCTCCAATAAAGTGTTAACAATATTCTGAGTGAGTCTGGCTTAATAGGAAAAAACAGAAATGTCAATACACAGATTACTTTCTCTGATTAACTCACATAATTTGAGTATTCTTCTCATTCTGCCTGTTTCCAAAAATTTACCATCCTAAAGGGCCATGAAAAATGATTACATTGTATAATGTTGAATACACTAATTATCCTGATTTGAGCATTACATATTACACACAGGTATTGATATCCAACAGTGCACCCCACAGATATGTACAATCAACTATGTTTCAATTTTTTAAAAAAGAATTTTGTATAAGTTGGAAAAAAATTTACCATCCACACAGGAACAAGATTTCAAAACCAACCATCATCATTTTATCTTCAGCAATTTCCATGAAAAATTAAAAGGGGGGCAGTTCTCCTGGAGAACAAAAATCAAATAGAAGTAGTGCAGACCACAAGGTCAAGGTTTACAATATGTATGACAACCAGCCAAGCATGGTAAAGAAATTCTTCCCAACATTTAAAGATTGTTTTGCAAAACCTTCCATGAGCTAGGATGAAAATGTTCTAACTCAAAACAGCTCCCAAACCAAATCTAACCTGCTGCTCGTTCTTATACAGGCTGCAAGGTAAGACTGGATTTTACATTTTTCAATGATTTGGGGAAAAATCAAAAGAAGAGTAATATTTTTGTGGCATGTGAAAATTATAGGAAATTCAAATTTCAGTGTTCATAAATCAAGTTTTATTGGAACACAACCATGCTCATTCATACACATCTTGTTTGTGGTTGCTTTCTTGCTACAGTGACAGAGTTGAGTAGTTGCGACAGAGACTGTACACCCCACAAAGCCTAAATTATTTCCTATCTGATCCTTTACAGAGAACTTTGCCAAACCCTGTATTGTAGGCAGAATAATGGCCTCCCCAAGATGTCTACATCCTAATCCCTGGAACCAGTGCATATGTCACCTTACATAGCAAAGGGGACTTTAAAGATATAATTAAGTTGAGATTAAGATGTGATTAATCTTGAGATGGGGACATTATCCTGATTATCCAGGTGGGCCCAATGTAATTACAAGGGTCCTTATAAGAGGAAAATGAGGCAGGAGAGTGAGTGTCAGAGCGATGCAACATGAGAAGACTCCATCGGCCACTGCTGGCTTTGAAGAAGGAAGGGACCATAAGCCAGGGAATGCAGACAGCCTCTAAAAGCCAGAAAAGGCAAGGAAACAGATTCTCTCCTAGAGCCTCTAGAAAGTAATGCAGCCCTGCTGACACCTTGATTTTAGGCCACTGAGACCTGCATCAGACCTCTGACATACAAAACTGTGTAAACAAATCTTTGAAAAACATTGTTCACCGTAATCACCTAGGACCCTCCTAGCTTCAGTCACCAAAAGTTACCATTTCTGATTTACATACTTGTACAGTCTTTCTTTTACTGCAGTCCTATGAGGTAAGTGCTATTATCGCCATCCTTGTTTAACAAATAAGGATCTAAAGCTCAGAATATGTAGCAATTATTATTGGTACCCCGTCCCCATCCACTTTTCTACCAGGACTATATTCCCGTTCTTGCAACTGCTAACAGCTCAAGAAAACTAACCTCAGCTTAGGGAATTTCTTCACCTGGAGATTGCTGGGAGGTCATATACTACCTTGCAGTAACTGACTGATGTGCAGGTAGAACAGCCTAGCCCCTTGCCCCTGGGCTGAACAATTTCTGTGGTGCAAGTTATGCTCCAGAACCCTCTGTGGAATCAGGGTGAGGCTAAACTTCTCCTCAAACCAACATGTTTTCCTCACTATCTTTTTAGGATTCTCCTGAAATCACTTTCTCAATAAATCACTGACCTAAGAAACCCCATCTTGGGCTCTGCTTCTAGTGAACCCAACCTCAGACAGAGTGATTAAGTAAACTGCTTACATTTCATAGGGATTCAAAAACCCTGTCTCTGTCTCCAGTGTCTTTGCTCCATTATATGCTAACTTCTCAAGTCTCAACTCTCCTGGCCCTTGATGCTTATGTTTATATACACTTATGCTTGAATTTAATCTCCTTCATTTGTACACTAAGCTCTATATCTATTTTTTGTTATTTTTTTTTACAATTACACAATGGAAATATTTTTTGTGGCCCTTTCACTAATTTCTCCCTAATCCCCCTCCCCCTTTCCCACCTCTGGTGGCCTCAGTTCCATTCTCTCCTATTGAAAGTTCAAGGAATTTCTGTGATTGTTGTATCTTCCTTTCTTTTTTGTTTTTGTTTTTGTTTTTTCAGCTCCCACTTATGAGTGAGCACATGCTGTATGTCTCTTTCAGTACCTGGCTTATTTCACTTAACATAATTTTCTCTAAGTTCATCCATGTTGCTGCAAATGTCAGAATTTCATTCCTTTTTAAGGCAGAGTAGTATCCCATAGTGAATATATACCACATTTTCCTTATGCAGTCATCTGTCAATGGACATTTAGGTTGGTTCCAACTCTTAGCTATTGTAAGTAGAGCTGTGATAAACATGGGAGTGTAGGTTTCTCTTTGACATGATGATTTCCATTCCTTTGGGTATATACCCAGAAGTGGGATTGCTGGATTATATGGCATTTCTATCTGTAGTTGTTTGAGGAACATCCATACTGTTTTCCATAGTGGTTACACTAATTTACAGTCCCACCAACAGTGTAGGAGGGTTCTACCTTCTCTGCATCCTCACCAGCATTTCTTATTGTCTCTTTGATAATGACCAGTCTAACTGGCATCTTGATGTGGTTTTGATTTGCGTTTCCATGATGCTAAGTGATGTTGAGCATTTTTTCATGTGTCTATTGGTCGTTTGTATATCTTCCTTTGAGAAACGCCTATTCAGCTCCTCTGCTCATTTTTTAATCAGGTTACTTGGGGGGTTTTTTTACCATTAAGTTGTTTCAGTTCCCTGCATATTCTGGATATTAATCCCTTGTTGCAAGCATAGTTTGCAAATATTTTCTCCCATTCTGTAGGTTGTCTTTTGACTCTGTTAACTGTTTTTCTGTCTGTGCAGAAGCTTTTTAGTTTGCTATAATCCCATTTGTTTATTTTTCTTTTGTTGCCTGTGCTGTTGTGGTCTTATTCATAAAGTCTTTGCTGAGTCCTACTTCCTGAAATGTTTCCACTATGTTTTCTTTTAGTAGTTTTATAGTTTCAGGTCTTATATGTAAGTCTTTAATCTGTTTTGAGTTGATTTTGGTATATGGTAAGAGGTACAGGTCTAGTTTCATTCTTCTACATATGGATGCCCAGTTTTCCCAGCACCACTCACCAAAGAGGCAATCCTTTTCCCAATGTATGTTCCTGTTGTCCTTGTCAAATATCAGTTGGGTGTAAGTATGTGGGTTGATTTCTGGGTTCTCTATTCTGTTCCATCAGCCTGAGTGACTGGTTTTATGCCAGTACCATGCTGTTTTGATTATTATAGCTTTGTAGTATAATTTGAAGCCAGGTAGTGTAATGTTTCTGGCTTTATTTTTTTGTTCAGGACTACTTTGGCTATTCAGGGTCTTCTGTTGTTCCACATGAATGTTAGTATTGTTTTTCTATTTCTGTGAAGAATGTCATTGGTATTTTGATGGGGATTGCGTTGAATCTGTAGATTACTTTGGGTAGTTTTCACATTTTCACATTTGGGTAGTTTTACATTTTCACACATCCTCGTTCAGTCTTGGTAGTTTGTGTATGTCCAAAAATGTATCCATTTCCTCCAGGTTTTCAAATTTGTTAGTGTATAGTTGGTTATAATAGTCTCTAATGATTCTTTGTATTTCTGTAGTATTGGCTGTAATTTCTTTATCATTTCTGATTTTTGATATTTGGGTCTTCTCTCTCCTTCTGTTAGTTAGCGTAGCTACTGGCCTGTCTATTTTGCTTATCTTCTCAAAAAACCAACTTTTTGTTTCATTGATCTTTTCTATCTTTGGGGGGTCTCATTTCATTTAGTTCTGCTCTGATCTTAATTATTTCTTTCCATCTACTAATTTTGGGATTGGATTGTTCTTGTTTTTCTAGTTCTTTGAGGTATAGCATTAAATTGTTTATTTGAAATCTTTCTATTCTTTTGATGTAAGCATTTACTGCAATAAACTTCCCTCTTAGTACTGCTTTTGCAGTATCCCACTGGTTTTGGTATGATGTGTCTTTATTTCTGTTAGTTTCAAGAAATTTTTTAATTTCCTGTCTAATTTTTTCTAGGACCCATAGGTCGTTCAGGAGCCTGTTGTCTAATTTCCACGTATTTGTATAGTTTCCTGGGTTTTGCTTGTTATTGATTTCTGGTTTTAATCCATTGTGGTCTGAAAAGAAACTTGAAAAGATTTCAATTTTTTAAAATTTGTTGAGACTCGAGTTGTGACCTAACATATGGTCTATCCTGAAGAATGTTCCCTGTGCTGATGAGAAAAATGTATATTCTGTAGTTGTCAGATATAATGTTCTGTAGATCTGCCAGGTCCTGTTGGGGGCTGCCCATGGTTCCTTCCTAGAACCCTGTGCACAATCCTGCCTTCAGCTGGGTGGTGGGGGCTGCCCACAGCTCCTAAGCTCTATATCTAAATTAGGCTCCTCACACTCTGCACAGCCTCAGGAGATCACATGGCCCTAGGTTTGGCCTCTCAGGACTAGACAGCTGCTGACAGTCTGCTTCTGTGGTGCCCCAGCTGAGTTTCCCCCATTTCACCACAAAGAAAGATTCAGGCACAGAGTACCGGCCACCACAAATGAAGCCAGAAAAATAAAGCATGGCCCTTTATGTCCACAAAGGAAGCCACCAACTCCCCTGTGGGAATGAGACTGAAGCTGTTTTCTGATGGTTGAGTGGATTTATGCTGAGACAGTCATGCCCTTTCTATCATCCTTGTGATGAAGGTACCCATTTGCCAGAATTAAGTTTCAATATCTGACACTTTGGCCAAAATGCATGCTGAAAAATAGTCCACCCATATGTCACCCAGGTATAAAATGATCTTAAAATAAGAACCAGAGGATGATATGGGGGAAAGAGTGTAGACTCTTGAGTCATTCATATCTAAACTCTAATCTAGACTCTACCATGGGTTTAATCTCTTTGAACCTCAGTTTCCTCATATGTAAAATATGTGCACCTGGTAATATGTCCACCTCTCAGGACCAGTATGAGGATTACATTTGTTTCAGTTAAGTGAAAAGTCTAACTCCCATACCTGCACATAATAATTGCCAGGAAATATGAATTCCCTTCCTCCAAGAAAACTGCTCTTCTATTGTTTTGCTGTTGTTGTTGTTGTTGTTGTTGTTGTGTGTGTTTTCAGCCCCAAAGTCTTTGGCTTTGTTTTTTCCTGAGATGGGATACCTATGAGTATGTCACAAAAGATCAGGAATATTAACTCCCTTTTATTGAGCACTTACTATGTGTCAGGCATTGTTCTGGTGCTTCATGTTACTTCACTTATTTAATTCTTACAATAAACTAATGAGTTCAGAAATATTTACCCGTTTCACAGTTGAAGACACTGAGTTTCAATAATGTTAAGTAATTTACCCAAGTTCATAAAACTAGTAATTCATTGAACCAGGATGTGGACCCAACTCTCTCGAACCCCTTCACTATGCTTTTCTTGAAGCAACATATACTCTAGATGAATTTTTACACTGTGAAAACCCCTGAATTGAATACAGATATGCAGAAGCACCCATTTTAGGTCTTCTCATGTCACGATTGTACATATTAAGAAATATATAAGCAGGAAAATGGCCTTCCAGGGCACTGAATAAAGGAGCTGGAGAAACCATTCAAGGAAACTGACTCTGGTTTCTCTGCCTGGATGAACAGTGGTCTCACTTGTGCTTAGCATGGTTTAAGAACTAGAAGAACCAAGTCAGTGCTTGTAAACATTCCCTTTAAAAGAAGCTCATAGATTTTAATAGAAGCACATAAATTCATCTGGAATGGTGAAATAAACCCCAAGTATCATAGACTAGAGGTATAGCAAGGATTTGGGTGTTTTCCCAAACCCAGTAAGATATCAGGACAGAGTACATGTTTGATTAAGTGACCAAGAGAACCTGGGAAAACTACATAAGATATACTGATCTACTCCAGTTCTGTTGGGCCACCTTGCTTCTCTCAGGCTCTGTGCCCTTGACTAGACGAATTGGGAGCATACATTGTATGCATGTGTGTTTTAGAGGAAGGTCTTCCTGCAAATCCATAACGTATCAATTATTTTTCCTTATTGGTATCTTATTGCCAAATACAATGAGCAAAATCTGTGTCTTATAATTATGAAAGCAGCGACAGGAAATGCAAGGGAAAAGTGTAAGAAAATAATTAATAATGGGGAAAGGCCATAAAAACTAACCTGATCAAACCATCAAAATAAGAAAAAGGAAGAAGAAAAAACATTGTACAGTAGATAAACTATATATAGAAAACTATAAAGCCTTATTTAAAAACCTAAAACAAGAACCAAGCAGATTGAAAGACACACCATGTTCTTGGACAAGACTATATCATAAAAATGTCAATTCCATGCATTTAATGTGATTTAAATTAGAATCCAAATAGGATTTTCTTTCAGGGGGATAAAATGAGTAAAATGATCTTGGAGAGTATACAGAAGTATAAATGCCTGATAATAGCCAAGTACATAAAAGAAGAACAAAGGAGAATTTGTGTTGCAGATAGAACAATCCATAAAGCCACAGTAATAGGGTGTTAGTATAGAAATCAACAACTAGATCAGCAGAACATAGTATATGATCTACAAATGTATCTCGGTGTATGTAAGATTCTAATTTTTGACAAACATTCAACTAAAGGAGAAAAAAATCTTTTAATAAATGATGCCGGGCCGAGCCCGTGGCGCACTCGGGAGAGTGCAGCACTGGGAGCGCAGCAGCGCTTCCGCCACGGGTTCGGATCCTATTATAGGGACGACAGGTACGCTCACAGCGCTCACTGGCTGAGCGCAGTGCGGCCGGTCTCAAAAAAGACAAAAAATAAAATAAAATAAAATAAATGATGATGTATCGATTGGCTATCCTTTTTGGAAGAAAATAAAAGTAAACTCTTGCATTAAACTCCACAGAAAAATAAATTTCATATGCATAAAGATTTAAGTATAAAATAACAAAACAATAAAAACCTTCCCAGAAAAGCTAGGAGACTCCATACATGATACGGGTGTTGGGGACATCTTCGTAGCCAAGAATGGAAATGCAGAAACTATTTTTTAAGAGACAGAGGTACCTTGGACTATAGAAAAATGTTTTAACTTTGTATGTCAAGAAATACTATATACAAAGTCTAATGGATGAGTAATATAATTGAGGAAAAATACATATAATGTAAATGATAGACAAAATTGTAACATCTATACTATTTCTAAAGTGTCTTATAAATTGACAAGAAAGTAAAAACTCAATAGATAAATGCTCTTTCTTTCATATATCACTGGTGTAAATATGAAATGCTATAACTTCTTGGTGACAGTATAAATCTATCCTATAGGGAAAAAAGATTGTACATAATAAGGGTATTCACTGCAGCAGCATTTATAATTGGAAAGTGTAACCCCTCAACAAGAGGTTAGTTGACTAAGTTATAGGACATTCACACCAGGAACTCTTAGGCAGCCATTGAAAACAATGAACTAAAGTTGTGTGTGTATGTACGTATCTTTACATGAACCTGGGAAAAGGTGTGTCAGTGTTATTAAGATCAATTACAAGTAGGGAAGGTAAGAGTGATGAAAGGGAATGGGGAAGGAGATGGAGGCGAAGGCAGAAAAGGAAAGAAACAATTTCACACACACAAAAAGCATGTATAAAATTTCATTTGTGCCTTTATAGAAAATTATATATGTATATATAACAGAAAATAAACATTTAAAAAGTATATTTCTTTCATTCAAACTTTTCTAACAAAAACCCTTAACCAATTCTCAGACCCATTAGTTCAAATTAGTGAGGTTTTATTTCAATGAATAAACCCTAAGCAGTAGTTTGAAAGGAAAGTTTTAAAAATACGGGGTGTAGGAGATTTATAAGAATGTTATTGTTGGGCCGGCCCAGTGGCGCACTGGAGAGTGCACTGCTTGGGAGCACGGCGGCGTTCCCGCTGAGGGTTCGGATCCCATGTGGAGACCGGTTCTAACTCACTGGCTGAGCGCGGTGCGGGCGCAACGCTGAGGGTTGCAATCCCGTTACCAGTCAGTAAAAAAGACAAAAAGGAAAAAAAAAAAAAGAATGTTATTGTTTATCATGCTACTGGATTTACTACATTAATCTGAATCTAGGAAAACAAACTAGTGTTATACCCATGACTCTCAAACTTTAGCCTGTATCAGAATCACCTGAGAGCTTATAAAAAGAAAGACTGCCAGCCTATCAGTCCCCACCCCCAGAGATTCTGATTCAGCAAGTCTGGGGTAGGACTCAAGAATGTGCACTTTTAACAACTTCCTAGGGAAAGCAGATGCTGTTGATCTCAGAAGCACTTTAAGAATCAATGATCTAAAGCAAGCTAATGTCCAAATGAGAAAATATGACCCACAAGCTGCCCCCTTAACCACAGTTGTACTCACATTTAAGCCAGCTTTCCTCCAATAATAGTTGCTATACTGATTAACCATGCACTTGGTTTTTTCTTTAAACTTTTCTTCTGAGTCAATAGACCACCAAGGATCCAGGTTCCCATTTTTATCATATTTTCTACCTAGCAAAAAGGAAAGTTAAAAGACATTTGTGTTATTAATGGAAACTAAATTCTTCATCTTTCCTTTCCCTCACCTCGACAAGCCTTAGAAATCAGTCACAGCAGCAGGGAACACTCTTTCTGAGAGCAGCTCCTGCATTCTCTCCAATGTCACAGGTTAATGGTGAAAAGGAGGACTGAGGAAGTTCTTTCCTTCCAAGGAACAAAGAGCATTTTAAAAGTGAATTACATCAATTTATCGCATGCACCAGCCTTATCCAACCTTGGATTCTGTGTTTTCATCTGATCTAACCCAAAATGTTCTCGGGATTATGAAATGAAATGGTTTTATTCAGAAAGCCCATGGAGGGAATCAGGGCATCACTACCAGTGAAATTCCAAACAATCTATAGGAATAACCCCAGTGAGTCATCCACGCTGTGCGATCACAGACCCTGACTCAGCCCTCTAAGTTGCCAGGAGCCGACAGACACATAAAACCTCTGTTATGAATCATTCCACAGCTATCAGTGTGGATGGAAGACCCATCTGTCCTGCTCAGACAAGGAAGGTTGCTCTAAAAAGAGAATTTGGAACAAGAATGGAAATCTCCAAAACATAATGGGAAAAAAGATTAGTTATACATGCTTTCTTGCTATACACCCACTCTTCATTTTCTCTACAGCCTTTAAAAACAAAAGTTTGGGTGCATCTAGATAATCTCCCATATTCAAGGTAACGATTGAAATCAGAGGCATGGCTTAAACTTAATTATGCAGAGTACTCTTCATTGAGCTTACAAGAAAGTCCTCTAGGCAAAGGCAAAGGCATTAATTGGAACAACCCAAAGTTCCTCAGGAAGGCTGCATGCCACTGCCACCACTCCTTTGGATAGTGTGGAGTCACTGTCCTCTACCCACTAACCAACCAATCATCAGATAGTTACTGGGCACATACTTATATGTTCAATGTACTGTTCTACGTGTTTGTTACAGAATGAAATTGCCATCGTTAGATTCTGTCCTTTGAGAGAGACTCCAGAAGGCCTCCAGAAGGTTCTGGAGGAGAATGGTACTTAAATTTCCTAGGAAGAAAGGCCAGGAACCAAGAGACTAACACTAGCTTTTGTTTCTTAGCTAAGACTCTCCTCTCAGATAAACCAAACATCCGAAAGCAGAAGGTCTAGCTCTGGGGAGTAAGATGACTACAAGGCAGATACATTGTAATAGGGAGAGGGAGACCAGGGGAGCAAAAGACCTAAGTGATTAAGGAAGGGCTGGTGAGAGTGCAGGAAGAACCATCCAGAAGAAGAGCAAAAAGGGTCTCTGGCCCTGGGGTAGGCACTTAGGAAAAGATGCTGGAAACACAACAGGCATGGAAGGAAGAGGTTCCCTTCTATACAACGTTGCCTTGGGCCAGCTGGGTCCTTGAGACTGCCTGTAAATCATTGTGTGGATATGAATGTGATAGTAATTTGCTGCTAACTCATAAGTTTCAGAGATTTCATGTGACTTTCCAACAATACTCCAAAGTTAAAGGAGAAGAGATTGCTGATTAAAAATGATGAAGACTCTCAAAGGTATTCATTTCTTTATGTTTATGCCATATTCTGCTCTTTCCTTTTGTTTAACGATCATCAGGATACACAGCATATTTTATATTATGCATTATTATGAAAGCATAGTTTTTTTTAAAATTATGAATATATGCCAGTATAAAGAAAAATAGAGATGACTCAGTGCATAATCCTTGAAATCGTGTAAAGGAACCAGTCAGCCAAGCTCCAGAGTGCTAGCTTGGTGAGTCCTAACTCAGTAGCAAGTATAATCATTGTCAGAGCAGAGCTCACACCTCCAGGGAGAACATCTCAAGATGGTGAATAAAGAAATGACAGAGAGAGAAGCTGTAAAGCAATTCCTGTAACTACTGTGGCAGCTAGAGCAATCCTGATCTAAATGCAAAGCTAATTTCATTGAAATTACAAGGTCTTTTTTTCATTCCTCTCCTATCACCAATGGGAACAATCATTTATTTATTGCAAGTTATCACAGCAAGACATGGGGAAAAGTTTTCAATCAGTAATCATATTGCTTTGGATAATCTTCAAGCTATGATGATGCTGCTATGCAAAGATAATCACAACAATTAACATCCATATAGTAAACATTACTATAAAACCAGCAGCTTATAAAATGAACCAGTACTTACCATTATTATCAAATCCATGTGTAAATTCATGTCCGACAATTACTCCTATAGCACCATAACTAAGAGATCTATGGCATAAATACATAATTTGGAGAAAATTACAAGCATGAATCTCAGAGCATGATTCTTTAATTTTTCAATGAAAAGCCAAGATAATGTTTTCTAGTAACCATGGTAATAACAATCTAATAACCATACCAATAAAACTGTAAAGAAAAATCTAAACACACCCTCTAATTGAAATGAAAAAAGAAAATATAAATTCTAACATTGTCTTTATGACCAGAAATGGGCCTTAGCATCCTACCCTGTGAAATTAGGAATGTGAAAGAGATTATTTGTATAGTCCCTTTCAGCCCTAACATTTCTATATCTGCTCTATTTTTTATATTTATGAACACCTAAAATGGGGCTTGAAAAGATCCTATCAGTAAATATACCATTTACTTTTTATCTGAAAATTTGTTGAAAAGTCACTATAATCTTAGGAGGGTTTTTTTTTTCCAAATGTACTAATAAAAAAGGAACAGAGCAGAGATTAAAAGGGATCATTCTGTTTTCAAAGATAGTCACGTTCCTCTGTTTCTGTGGCAGACAAGCTGACAAATGAATAACAGAGATTGTGAAGCCTTAACCAGATTTAGAAAAGGTGTTTCATTATTTCTCTTCACCTCTGAGGAAGCACGTGGTAGATTATCTACAAAGGTGACCACCAACAATTCCACCCACTCCTGAATGCACATGCCCACTCCTCCCATCAAGAGGCAATCTATTTCCTTTCCCTTGAATCTGGACTGGCCTTGGGACTTGTGACCAACAGAATGCAGTAGAAGGGGCCAGGCGTAACTTCCAGGCATAGACCTTAAGAGTCCTTGTAGCTTCCATTTTCCACTTTCTTGCAAGTCAGCTGCAATGTAAAGAAGTTTTACTATCCAGATGAGGGAAAGATGCCAAATGAAGGAAGTGAGAGGCCCTAAAAGGTGAGTCACTTGGAAGGAAGAAAGAGAGGCCCTGCCAGGCCCCAGCCATTAGAGCCAACCCAAGTGGCACCAGACATGTGAGCAAAGTCATCTTAGATCCTCTGGCCCTAGTTGAGCTGCCCTAGCCAACACCACACAGAGCAGAGACAAGCTGTCTCAGCTCAGTCCTGCCCAAATTGAAGAATCATGATACAATAAATTGTTGTTTGGTGCTGCTTTGCTACGTAGGAATAGATAACTGAAACAAAGCATATTAATGCAAGAATATATCAATAATGGTGTGCTATGGTTTGAATGTTTGTCCCTTCCAAAACTCATGCTGAGATTTAATTGATGTGAGGCTTTTAAGAGGTGATTAGGTCATGAGGACTTTGCCCTTATAAATGGATTAATGATGTTATTGCAAGACCAGGTTAGTTATTAAAGTGAGCTCATGCGCATGCTCTCTTGCTCCCACCCTCTATGTCTGGTGCACTCACTTCCACCTTCCACCACGGGATGACCCGAGCCAGATGCTGGTGCCATGATCTTGGACCTCCCAGCCTCCAGAACCATGAGCCAAATAAACCTTTTTTCTTTATAAATTTCCTAGTCTGTGGTATTCTGTTATAGCAACAGAAAGTGGACTAAGACATGGGGTTTCCATATGTGTGTGTCTGGCATTTTCTCTCTCAACATGAATTCCATGAAGGCCAAACCTTTATCTACTCGTTCACTGCTAAATTCTCCACACCTAGTATATAGTAAGCAAGTAACAACAATTTAACTAATTGAAAAATTAACTTTACCATTTCATGCAAGTTGCGGATCTATATGTAAGAAGCCTTATTGTGAGGATTCTTCATGAGATTTGCAATTATGCTAAAAATATTTCGCAGTTGGTTCCTGACATGCAATATCAAAGTCACCCAGTAAATAGATAGGACCCATAACTGGAAGGAATGGAAATTTTTGAGGCAACATGTTATTACACGACATAATGATCCTTAACATGCTAATTGTTTGTCTCAACTATACCCAAGGAAGTGCTATAAGATTTAATTTTTCCCCTTGGAGGCGATTCTTTCCTTTGTTATTTCTTTCCTGCAAGGTAATTTGCATTTGAGAAAATGCTTCCTACTGTTTTTCCATCATTGCAAACCTTCATTAAAGAAGTAAGAGTAAAATTACGCATTTCAATCATAGAGCTATCATAGCAGTGTGGGACAAACTTGTAATTTTACATAGTGCTAATTTTTGCAGCAGTATCTGTCACTGTGAGGCCTGAAACATTTCGTTTTTCCAGCTCTCTCAGCCCTGAGAATAAGTACTCAGTCCTCTACAGTCCACAGTCACTGCTGTTGACTGGATGAATTTAAGGGATGAACAATGGAAGCTTATAGAAACTGCTCTGCAATAAATGTCCCTTAAGAGGGACTGCTCCAACAAGCTTCCTATTCACAAAGGGTAATAGAGAATTCAGAAAATGATTGAAACATTGTAAGTTTCAATTCTTAGTTACATAATCACAATCTTTGGACAAGAGACAAAGAAAAAGTAATTTTATATGGCTAAGCCTTCCAATGATAATGTTTCATAATATTAAATTCACATCCTACATTTTATCAATGGGCATTATTTAAATTAGCACATCATAAAAAAAATAATAATAAACTTGTGTGCCTTTTAAAATGCAATTGGCTGGCCAGAAACTGGAAGACTTCCTGCACTGAAGACCTAGCCTTTCAAGATTAAAATAGGGAAGATGATAATTTCACTACCTACCCAGTTTCTCTTTTGTTCTTACTACTCCATAGGTTTAATGTATGTACAGGATTTGCCGTCAGCAACAAAACAACTATACCACTGTCTGTACTAACTATGATGTCACACTGTTATCAGTTAAGGGCTACCCTATGCCTGAATCATAAATTCATAAAAATCTCAGAGTTGAAAGTGTCCTTAAGGTCATCTAGTTCAATTCCCTACTGGAGGCATAAGCCCCCTCTACAAAAACCTGTTCAAATGATCATAAGACTCCTGCTTGTATATTTCCAATGACCAGAAGCTCACCCCCTTATGAGGTATCCCGTTCTCTCTTTGGGTTGTTCTAAATAAAACAGCTCTCCATAATGCTGACCTGAAATTTCTTTCCTATGTCTTATATCTATTGGTCCAGTGTAGTCTCTAGTTGGACACCTGCTAACCCTACCAAATATAGTAAATCATTCTGCCACTTTAACTTTCCTTCAAAAATATGAAGAAAATTAGGAGATTCCCCCTCAAGTTTTTTCAAGTTCTTTCAACTCTTATTGTTCAATCATGAATTGTAGACCATTTCCCAAAACATAGAGAAAGGGGAGTTTAGGAACCTCTGGGTTAAACACATTTAAATACGTTTCTTTCTTATAGAACTTCTTGGTAACTTTTATGGTGATGAGTATTTTGATTCTCTACAACAGACGGAAGGGGAGGATGACATACCTCTATCACCATATCATTGAGTACACACTTCGGAAATGTTGTCTCAGCCCATTTACAAGCCTGATTCTCCTCTGGAAACAATTCAGCTTGTCCATGTCCTCATATTTAGACCCAATACTCGGGTGAGGGCTAAGCTGACCAGTGTGAGCAGAAAGGATAGCCACTCCCTTGGTTCTGGAGGCTATCCTTCTACTAATACAGAACAGATGGCAGTATGGGAAGCCATCTCACTGGACTGTGATTACCCATGTCTCCAGCATCTCCATATTCCCAATGCCAAGATCACAAATGATACCTAATAGCTATTTATTGAGTGGATATCTTAAAAAAGGATGGATGGCTTTAGTGAGGACATAGAACTCCTTAGGAAAAAAATACAAATCTATCTCTCACTGAAGTATCAACTATGACTCAGCCTCAGGTAGAACTAATAGACACTAACATTAATTCCTAAGTTTCTCTGATTTTGACTTCTATGTCAGAAAATCATGCTTACAGACCCAATAAACAAATCATTGGATCAGTAACTTCAAAACCTAACCAGACTATTTCCAAGTTTCCAGCTGCATAACCACAATAACAGAAGCTCAGTTAAATTGTTAATGATAAGCAGAATCAAAGAATTCTAGAACTTTTTTTTACTTGGAGGGGAGCTTAGAGAATATTTAGCCTAAACCTTTTATTTTATGGAAACATGAGGACACTTCAAAAGTTCATGGAAAAATGGGATTAAAAGATAATATGAATCTTTCCATGAACATTTTTTTTCCTTTTTGTCTTTTTTACTAACCGGTAACGGGATCGCAACCCTCGGTGTTGCGCCCGCACCGTGCTCAGCCAGTGAGCGGGAACTGGTCTCCACATGGGATCCGAACCTTCGGCGGGAGCGCCACTGCGCTCCCAAGCGGCGCACTCTCCAGTGCGCCACCGGGCCGGCCCTTTCCATGAACATTTTGAAGACCCTTTGCATATATACATCTCTAATCTTAAAAATAGGAAAAATTAATTCTAAATATCTGAACACCAAAGAAAGCTATGCAGCTGAGTCCTGGGGTGGGTATTAATGGATGTGGTTAAATACAAACCTAGAATTTTCATTTATTCTAACAATGGTGCAGGGAACTACAGTAGGCTTTATTTATGCCTGCCCATGTCCCCTCAGCACTCACCATTTTTCAGCACACCAATCTGACAGCTTCCAAGCCAGCACTTGAAACTAGTCACCTAAGGACTTTCTTCAGCCACCAGAGCCCTCTTGGCCTAGACTGGCCACTGCCAGGGAGTTAAAACCCATGGCGGCAACCCCCAATCAATGATGGAATGTGAGTTGAAGGATAAATACCCAAGACCTCTTGCCCCTGAGATGGGATCACTCTGAAGCATGTTCTACAGTTCCCCAGCAAGACTGAGCCCCAGCTGCTCATGGTGATAACTGGCTTCATAACACATGTGTGGTACACAGAATAATTGCCTCCAAAAGATGTCCACATGCTAAACCCTGGAACCTGTGAATATGTTATGTTACATGGCAAACGGGAATTAAGGTTGCAGAAGGAATTAAGATTGCTAATCAGCTGACCTTAAAATAAAGAGATTATCCTGGGTTATCTGGGTGGCAATGTCACAATGGTCCTTAAAAATAGAAGAGAGAGGCAGAGCATGAGTGTCAGGAGGAGATATGACTGTGGAGCTCTGAAGATGGAGAAAGAGGACCATGAGGCAAGTAATGTGGGCCCCCTCTAGAAGCTAGAAAAGGCAAGGAAATAGATTCTTCCCTAGAATTTCCAGAAAGGAATGCAGCCCTGCTGACACTTAGGTTTTAGCCCAGTGAGACTCAGGTTGGACTTCTGACCTACAGAACCATAAGCTACATAGTTTTGAGCCACTGAGTTTGCCGTAATTGATTTTGGCAACCATAGAAGACTCATGGGACACAACTTATTGGCTTCTTTCTCTCCCTGTGTCACTTCACCACTCCCTTGCTGGTGTTTCCTGATGCCACCTCCCAAAAGAACTACTTGTACATGATCCCTGTCACAGGGTCTGCTTCTTGGGAAGCCCAAATTGAAACATTGCCACCGTATTTCTAGTATTTATATATGTATGTGATATATCTTTTAAACCTACACAATCATATTTAAATTATCATATATCCAAACCAAAACACAAGAGACACAACTTCTAAAATTAAGACTAAATTGTCCATGCATTAGAGCACCAGAGCAAAGACATATAATAAAAGGGGTGACATTATTGACAATGAATACTATCAGAATCCCCAGTATATATGGAAATTCTGAATTACATAAGTCTGTACTCTATTGGTATGAATGGCCTGTAAACTGGTGTCCCTAAGTTCAGACACTGTCAATTTTAACTATAGCTATGCAGGTTATATTTCTAAAGACAAATTTAATTAGCTTACTTACTTGCTCAAAAACTTTAATATTTTCTACTATTTATTAGTGTCTACACTCCTTACATGGCATTCAGAGTCCTCCAATATCAAACTTCAACCTTCTTTTCCAGACTTCATTTCTACTACTTCCCTTCATATACCACTTGGGTCAGACAACCAGACTATTTATCATTCTATAAACACTTTTCCTTCCTTTTCTCACATTGTTTCTTCCACCTGGAATGGCTTTAGATCCATCACCATCAACTCAAATCCCAACAATCCTTCAAAGATCAATAAGTATGAATACTACCTACGTAGAAGTTGGCTTTCCTGTCCAGTCACACACCCTGATAACAAGGATCAGAAAATAAATACCCAAAATGGTCAAAGTGGAGCCAACCCATGCCAGGTACCATGCCCTCTCCCTGCTGAAAGACCACTAACTTTGTTTCTTTGACTTTATATTCTGTCGTCTGCCAAAGCAACATGTTCTTCTCTCCTAACTTGTCAATAAGTGGTTTCTTTACTAATTTACTCACCGAGGGTATTCTGTTCCCCAAAAAAATGGCTTCTGGAGCTCTCCTGCTGGAAATCCTGGGAGAAAGACAAACAAACAAAAACAATGTTAAGGTGTAGGGAAAGTGAAGATAAATGGTCAGAGTTCCTCGGGCATTTGGAGTCTTTCCAAGCATTTGATGTAAATATGCACGTGCCCCCAGGTGTTCCTTGGTTATTGTCTAATGTAATTGCACATGTGCACCCAGGTGTCCTGGGTTATCAGACTTAAATATAAAGGACGAGTGGTTCTGATCCACTAGGCCCCCATCCCCCGGGATGCTTCCGGTGGGGCCATGGGGAGGTTGCTACTGCTGCTGGAGGCTGTTGCTGCCAGGGTCGCCGGGACCCTCCAAGAGGCCACCGCTACTGCTGGTGGAGGCTGCTGTAAGCTGTTGCTGCTGCTGCTGCTGCTGCTGCTGCCGCCGCTGCTGCTGCCGCCGCTGCTGCTGCTGCTGCTGTAATTGCTAAGGAAGCTGAGAAAGCTGAGGACTGAGCTTCTGTCATTTGCCAGCAGCTCCTGGGATCTTTCCCAATTACCTAGCTCATAGACCTGTGTGTGAGGGGTCTAGTGACCCAGCCAACCATGTGAGGGATCTGGTGACCCAGCCTGGCATGTGAGGTGTCTTGTGGGCCCTAGCCCTACCAACACAATTGGCTACATTGACAAGATTCCAACAATTGCCATAGCCTAGCCAGGCAATTAGCATAACTATACATAAGGGATCTAGAACGACTTAGTCAGTGATGAGGTTTCAAAGGCCCATCTGAAAGGCACTCATTGTGGAACTGGTAGCCCTCTAAGAGATCCAACTGCCTCCAAGATGATATATATTCAACTGAGTTTCAAATAAGTACATTAAACCATTTCAAGGAAATGATTTGCACTGATACAGTCTTGGCAGGGTCCAGCCTGCTGTGAACTAAGTTCCTTCATACATGGCATGCATATCAGTTGTCAGGCTATTCAGCAGCTTCCACTGATACAGAATGCACCAGCTTCACAGGCGGCAACCTGTGCAGTCACACGGGCCCCACACGCAGGAGGGTCCAGCACTTAGTTTAATGCTCTGCTATCACTGCCATGTAATTCTTAATTTTGTCTTTGAACTTGTATTTCGTAAGTAGAGTCCGAGAGGACAATGGAGAACATGTGAGCAGAAAAGCCCATGCAATCTGTGGGTCTGCAGTTGCTAGGAGCCCTGTTAGCACACAGCTCTCCCTGTGCCCCGGGAGGATGGGACGCCTGGGAGTCCAGCCAGACTCGAAGTGGAAACAAGGTAAGCATGTTACTCTAGAACTGAGGAGGCAACGGCTCTGATAGCCCCAAGAGGCCACACTTTCTGTGCCAACCAGAATTTACTTCGACCACTAAAAAAAGGTAATGACATTGTAAGAAACATGAATGACCAAGGAATCCTTTCATATCCTGTCTTACCCCTATTATTTGCCTGTATTGGCCAACCACTTATACTGAAAACAATGATGTAGAATAAAAGGGAAAGTGAGGGCTTCCCGTAGTTTCTCTTCCTTTCAGTCCTTCCTTACTCATCAGAGGGCCAAAGGTAGAGACTGCTGATAGAATGTACGTGAATTAAGTGAAATAAAAGCTGTTGAGTTCGTCTTGGACAGCATTTCCACCATGCCAGCAAGAACAAAATACATATGCACGTACAAGCTACAAAACACAAACTATAATTTTGGTGATTCTATGTACAAGGTAAATGCTCCTATATTTGCATTTAAAACTGGCATTGCACAATATAAAGATGAATGATAAAATTCATGCTGATGTAAACTTTTAATTTTTTTAACAGCATTACATAACAAAAATACCATGACAAGTCAAAAGAGAGAGACCATGGAAGACAGGACAGAGCTTTATATTTTAGCACCTTCAAAGGCACTTTTTCCTAGTTTGGGAATAAAGGGCCCCACATTTTCATTTTGCACCATGCCCCCATAAATTATGTAGCGGCCTGGGGTGCAGATGAATGAGAGAAATGCTTTGCTTTGCCCTTGCAACTCACTACTACATTTTACACCCTGGGTTGATCCTGCGAGCTACAGTTACAAGTCATTACAGCTGGAAACGCAGAGAATAGTAACTTTTAAAGAAGAAGCCCTCTGCAATGTCCTTGCCTGCTCCAGAGCAAATGCTCTTGGCCCCATAAAACTGAAAGCTCTTCTGAGTTAAAATGCCCCTCCTCACTTTCTCTGCTTCTCTTAACTTCTTTCTACCTGCCCTCCATGCCAGGACATAGAAATGAGGGCTGGAGAGAGCAAGTCCTTAACTTAGAAGGGAAATGTTCATTCTATATAACCCTTATATATACATTCTTTACATTGTATTAATAATATCATAGTTTGAGACTTCAAGGTACAAAACCTAATTGCAAAACAGACAGATGCAGCTAGTACTCTCTTCTTGCTGCTTTTATATAAAGGAAAATGCACTAATATGACTTTGAAGGGGCAACATCATATTAATCTTCATAATTTTTACATTTCCTTAAATATCCTTGGCATCTTTACATCAATATTCTATCCTTTTATGTGTGTGTGATCACTTTTAGTAATTCATTCTGACTTGAATATATATGCAAATATATATTACATATAAATGCAAATTACTGTTTATATGAAATTCAGTTTCACACAATAAATCACCAAAAAGCAATGATATTCCCTGATAAGAACAATGATCATAAACCAATGTGATTTAATGATTAAATCATTATGGCTTCCCTGCCTGGTAATGTGCCCAGCTGGAAGCATTTATGTCCATTGCCAACCTCTTTACACGAAAACATCTGACACCTGCATGAGCCTCTAGTTCTGCCGCTTTTGCTGTTAGAGTTCCCATATTCAAATGCCTAAGGCATCACATTACCCTGATCAGCTGTATCTGCTCAGCTTGTCAGGGCCATGGAACCCAATACTGGTAAACAGAAAAATCTGATGCCCTTAGGTGTGTTTTGCTGAAGTGAATGGATTAACAGTGTAAGCTGCATTTTTGGGCATGTCAACCAGCTGGAGTGATAGATGGAATCCCAACAGGGTCAACTTAATATCTTATCTCAGAAAGTGGATAAGTTGTGTTTAGGAAAAGTAGAAGAAAGAAATAAATAAGTGGAAAGAGAATTCCTTTTCTCTCCCTTTTTTAATAGGCTTTTCTTGTGTTTTCTTGAATATCTTATTTCCTTTTTTTCCCATTTCTGCACCACCTCACACTTGTTTCACGCTTCTAAAGTTCCTTGTTCTATCAACATATTTATGGGAAGTATTCCTCACAGCTTAAATGTGTGTGTGTGTGTGTGTGTGTGTGTGTGTGTGTGTGTGTACACATATATATTTGTGAGAGAGAAGAGGGAGAGGAAGGAGAGAGAAATTTAACTATTGGGTTGGCAAAAATTAATAAATGTGTTAATAGGTAATACTGGCCAGGGTTTAGGAAGCATGTTGGTGAGAGTTTAAATTGTTGCAAGCATTTTGGAGATCAAGTTAGCCATCTCTTAATGCCTTAAAATGCCATTTTTAAGTTAGTAACTCTCTATGTGCTGATAAAGAAAAAGCCTTAAGAGATATTAAGTGAAAAAAACCAGCATTCAGTGCAGTATACGGAATCCTTTTTGTGTAATATATGTGTAAGTGTATGCATCCATATATACAGTCAGTTCTGCTATAAGGCCTGTATTGAAAAGGCAAATTTGTTCCAATGCAATTAATACATTAGTGAAAAATTTAGACATTACTCCAATTTCACATTTGCTTGTCCACGGGAAATGGTAGGTAAAAGCAGAAAAGTGCACCCAACTGAACTGAGCCACACAGGAATCTGCAAAATGCACACATGCAGTCCCCTTACCGTGACCACCTGCTTCAGGTCACCATATGGGTCAGGAGCCACACCCACTGCAACTGGTGTGAAAACTTTCCTTCTGATTTCAGATACCCCTTCTTCCACGACTACAAAATAATGCACAAGGGGCAACCCCTCTGATGCCAACTTCCACAAGCAAACTTCAGGTCTTCTCAAGGGAAAGTGCCATATTTACTGTACCATTTGTGTATCTACCCATTTAGCATGTTTAAACTATGTTATTTTTATTAGGCTCCCAGCTTTAATTTTTGTGTGCCAGTGATAAGGATTTTTTTTTAGGAACTTATTTTTTAACTGAAGCATTGGTTGTACATATTTATTGGGTACAGAGTTACATTTTAATACATGTATACAATGTGTAATGATCGAATCAGGGTAGTTAGCAAATTCATCATCACCAAAATTTACTTCTTTTTGATGAGAATATTTGAGCTCCTCTCTTCTAGCCATGAGAACATGCACTAAATTGTTAATTATAGATGCCTAGCACTACTGTACACCACTAGAACTTATTTTTCCTATCTAGCTGTAATCTTGTGTCCATTAAGGGTTTTTGATTCCCAATCCTATTTTTTCCCATAAACCCTGTGGCTTTTATTACATACTTGTGCATAGCACAGTGATGTTTAGGAACACATATGTCACATTATAACAGAATTGACTATATGTACATGTATGTACACACACTCACCTGCTAGTGGTTCTCAAATTTTCTCATGTATCAGAATCACTGGAGGGCTTGTTAAACTACAAATTGCTTATTAAACTACAGATCATTGGGCCTCACCCACAGAGTTTCTGATTCAGTAGTTTGGGGGTAGGGCTGAGAGTGTGTCACTCTAACAAGTTTAAAGGTGACGCTGATGCTGCTCGTACCGCTGCCACACTTCAAGAACCATTGCCCAATCACTTGCACAAGTGCACTATGAAGTTCAATACTGCATTGCTTGTAGTTGAGAAAAGTGTGCAACGAACTAAATGTCCAACAGGAGGGGAATGACTTCATTGTGGTATAACCATATTGTGGACTGCTATGCAGCAAATGAAAGGAAAGAGATAGGTCTTAATATTCTAGCATGGAAAAAAATCTCCACAACATGCTGTTGAAATAAAACAAGGTACAGATATAGATTTGTAAATACCATTTATTTTTTAAATAACTATTCTATCAGTGTGAGTATGTATATATGTGTGTGTATATACTCCCCATAACACTTAACCACCATCTATGATACTCTACATTTTACTTACTTTGTGTAGATTGTCTTTCTCCAACTAGAAGGCAAGTTCCATAACTAAAGGGATTATTATTTTATTTATTTTTACTTTTCTTTCACTGCAATATCCTCAGAGCTAGAACAATACCTGGCACATGGTAAGCACTCAATAAATATTTGATGTATGAACAGAATCCATACCTTGTGAAACTCAAAGGGGTGGTTTGGGGTTGAAACATTACCTGTAATTACGAGCACATCTTCTTAGCCAAAGTTTAAAATACTACATGATACTATTTGTAGTACCAATGCATTATTTCTTGAAGTTTCCATGTGCAGTATCAGAGCTGGGATATGTCCCATTATTCAAGTTTTGATTTTTGTTCTCCTGCTAAATTAGGTAATTTGTTGGTTCCATTGTCTTGCTGTCATGGCAGAACTAATATACTTCTGAATCAGCACATTTTTCCCAATAAACTTCCATTCGGAATGCAGATATTAACAAGCTGAAAGGCCCTGCCCCGCTTTATGCAAATTCGGTCACTCCTGTGTCCTCTTAGCCCTCCCTACCTCCAATAAACAAAAGGATATTCTCCCTTTTTATGGTTGTGGTATATGCTGAAAAGAGAAAAATAGACATAACACTGACTTAGATCAAAGGCCTTTGGCCCTGAGAATATCAAACTAACAATCTCTTTTCCCTACATTCTTTGTTGCTGTCACTTAACTGCAACATTAATTTGAAGTTCCATATCCATAAGTGTATGGATCAGGAAACTTATCAAACGAAATGCATTGGAAGTATTACCTTCCAAAGTTTTATGTTATTTGGAAGTTTTGTGGGGGTTTTTTTGACACAAATGCTGATGATTTTAAGAGAACTGTGAGTCAGACACACATCTTTTCCTGTTGTTTCCATGTTTGGTCAGATTTAACAAAATGGGAGGCCTCCACCAAATTTCACTGCCAGTCTTCCATGACCAGAGCACTTATTTTTCCCTTTCTCTTAGCAAACTTTTGTAGATTTACTAAACAATGCAAGGCAACTAGAACTCACCTAAATATAGGAGCACTTCATTCTTAAATTCAATATCTCATTTGACTCTTTTGAAGGAATTAGCATTACTGAATTTGCTCACTTAAGATCCCTCCAGCAGCTTCCAGGACAGGAGTGGCAGAGCCAGGAGCAAATGACAAAGTAAGTTCAGTCAAAAAAAAGGTGACAGAGGGGAAATTCCAAAGGCGAATCCAATGGGCATGAGAATGTGTAAAGCAACGTTTGCATTCATCTATTTATTGAATTAAATCTGTTTCCATGTGTGCTGTAGCTGCTTTCTCCAGAGACATACTTGGGTTTTCCATTGAATGTGTATCTGTGTCTGTTTTCTCTCAGTGTGGGTATTTGTGATATTTTTTAAGGGGCTATGTCAATACATTCTATTGTATTATTAGTTCTGTCAAATAATAGGATATTTGGTCTTTTGCATGGATTTATTGATATATTAATGTGGCTTTATTCTAATACATGTTATGACAGTTATTTTCAAAATCCTTAGGTATATGCTTACATTACTAATCTAATTTATGTATCAATCCACATTTCAGGGCTATTGCTGGTGTGTCATCATAGCAACATTATTATACTTCTTAGTGAGGTTCATTTGGAGTTACCTTCTGCTTTAGTATTTGATTTGTCCTGTGCAATTGCTTCTACTTCTATAGTTCACTAAGTGAATATATTTTATGATCCTAATTTTGGAGATGTTAGTATATTTAAATCCCATTATTAATATTATTGGGAATAGTTGGATTTGGTTATGATGATGCAATTTCTATACATAACCATTGACTGCTAACATTTACTGAGTACCTATGATATTCTTCCAAGCCACACAAATGAGCTTTGAACATACAAATGTCCTAAAAGAACCTACAGTCTAGTGAAGGAGAAAGAATACCACCAGACAAATACCCTATTTTGCAAGACCTAAAAAGGAAGGTGAACCTATACCAAGCTCTCTAAAGTGTACTTCTTAATTAAAATATGTTTTAAACTCAGTAGAGAAAAGAAACACTGGCTAGCAGGGAGTAGATGTGAAGAGGTGTTTTGAGAGAGGGGTTATTTATTCACATGGTGTTGTGGAATGAATATACCCCTAAAACTCAATGAAACTTAATTTCCATTGTAACAGTGTTAAGAGAGTGGGAACTCCGATTATGGCATTTGAAAGGTGGGCCCTTAAAGAGGTGATTAGATTGTGAGGACTGTGCCCCTGTGAACAAATTGATTCATTCCTGAAATAATGGGCGTGGTTCTGATGGCTTTATAAGAAGAGTGAGTGAGAAGGCTAGCTCTCTCTTACTCAGCCCATTCTCAACATGTGACACCCTTTGTCACTGTAGAAGGCCCTCACCAGATATGCCCCCCGGACTGTAGACTTCCCAGCCTCCAAAACCGTAAGAAACAAATTTTGTTTCTTTATAAATTACCCAGTTTCAGGTGTTCTTTTATAAGCAATAGAAACGGACTAATACACATGTCTACACTAACGGGTGAAAGATATAGTTGGTAAGATCAGTTGGGGTTTGAGGTAGGAATTGTTTAGGACACTGGTTCTCAAAGTGCGCTCTGTAGACCAGCAGCATCAGCATCACCTGGGCATTTGTTAGAGATGCAAATTATTGGGTCCCACCCAAGACCTACTGCATCAGGACTGCTGGGGTTTGTTCCTAAGCTTTCAACAGCCCTTCAGGTTATTCTGGCACGTGCTAAAGTTGAGATCCACTGGTTTATGTCAGGATAAATACTCTCAACCCCAACTGTATGTTAGAATCCCTTAGGGAGCTTTGTAAAAAAATACCCATGTCCAAGCCCCTGCCCCGGGACCAATTATACTACAATCTCTGGGATGGAGGCCTGAACATAAGCATGTTTTAAAAGCTCCCCAGGTGATTCGAATATGCAAACAGGTTCTGAACACTTGGTTTAGGAAAAATAAGGAACTGCTTACATTTAATTTAACTGATGTAAAAATCAGCCCTCCTGTCTCGTCATCCTTTCTTCACCTCTCCTCAACATCATGCATGTAACATATGGTTAGATAGTTTTATTATAATTTTGCAGACTATACTTTCAAAACCGAAACTTTACATGACCACACTAAAGGAGAAAAATAGTTTTAACTGCGACTGCCTTGAAAAATCCAGGATGAATGCTCACTCTAAGAGAGAATGAGTGTTACATCTTATTCAGGATTAGTTCTTGTAATCAGATAAGCCAGACACCATTCCTCTAGAATCTAGGGGGCCATCAGTAGGGACATGGAAATTGCTGCAATTACAAAGCACTTTTGCTTATGTTTTTTTTGCTACAAAAAGATTTTATTGTCATCACTACTCGCATTAATAGTGGCTCTGGTTTTTTTTTCAAGTTGGCATCTTACAGTAGTTTGGTGAATGCCAACCTTCCCCCTTCCGGAAAGTATCAAGTTCTAACAGCTGTGACTCCTGTCAAGGGATTCAGCAAGATGCCTTAGCCATCTGCTGGCTTCCTGTAGGTAACCTCCTGCCACCACATCTATCAGCCTAGAGCTGACAAGCAGAGAGCAGCTTCTGAAATCTGCCCTCCATCTTGAAACCTTCTCTGCTGGCCCTTCTATTCTTTTTCTGCCATAATTACCTTTAGTCTGCAACAAAGAGAATCCCCCTCCCTTTACCAGGATGACCAACCATCCCTGTTTGCCAGGACTGAAGGGGGCTCCTGGAATACGGGACTTTCAGTGCTAAAACTGGGATGGTCCCAGGCAAATCAGAAGAAGTCACCCCATCTTTACCCAACTAAATTTAACCTCTTTTGCATTTGCTGCATTTTTGTAGCTCAGCAGTTCTCAAACTTTGGCATCTTGCAGAGGTTTGGTGATTAAAATCTTATTAAAACAATAATCTCCTCCCACTAGGAAGCTCAGTGTCTCATATTGTACTCATACTCCAACAGGTCCTTTCATACATACAATTGCTGTCCTAGGTATTCAAAACTGACACTAATGGCAGTGACATTCAGCCTGGGCCTGGGAACATAGTAGTTGCTCAAGAAATGCTTATGTGGGTTTACGGAGCCATATCTGGGTATGAGATAATGGTCTCAAGAATGAAGATATGACTAACATTTCCCCCATATCAGACATAAAATAACTGAGTCTCTTTATTCATCTCTTCCAACAGCATCTTGAAGACGCAACTTGTTAAAAGTAAACCATCTCGTCTATTGCTAGTGGACATATAAATTGGTACCACTTTTCTAAAGAGAAGTCAGGAAAGATGCATTTTAAAACCCTTAAATGGAACATACCATTTAATGCAGCAACTCCCCTACTTCTAGAAATTTACCCCCAAAAATTAGTCTCAGCTTTGGACAAAGACTTAGCTACAAAACTTATCACTACAGAGTTTTGTTTTGTTTTGTTTTTTAACAATAGTAAAACAGCTGAAATGTCCACTGGAAGAAATTAAAGAAATTAAGATGCTTTTTTTTTGGTGGAATATTATGCATGATGACTTAGAAGAATATGTAATAAATGGAAAAAATATTCATGTTATAATTTTCAGTGAGAAAAAAGCAGTGCTATTGGATGAATCCATATTTAACTTAAATTTTTAAATATTTTTAGATAAATATAACTGAGCAGTGTTCAACAAAATTATTAACTGTGGCTGTCTTTAAAGGATGACAATTTTTTAATTTTTTAGTTTATCTAAAAAATTTTCTGGATTTTCTACAATAAATATGGACTACTTTTGTAATAAGGATAAACAACAATTGATTTTTTAAAGGGATGACAACGGAGATTGTGACCAGCAAGATAAATTAGTGAGATTGTTCCCTGACTTCCTGTCTCCCATTACCATGGCTGTTTTCCAGGTTCCTAATGCTCACCTCACTCTGGCTTACATCCAGGCAGTTCCCAGTGAGTGCCCCACTCACACCTTGTCTCCTTAACCAGACTGACCCTGATAATCATTCTGTCCTTTCTATCACCAGCCCCACAGCAAACCTGCCCAGTCCACTATGTCTGAAAACAGCATTCAGAAATGCCCTGCAGGTGGCAAAATGTGTCCCTATAGGCATCGGTCCTGGGACTCACCACAGTATAGTGGGACTCCCATGAGATTGCAGGGCTTCCCAGCTGAGGGCACCTTTGTCCTCTAGTGACACTACCCAGAACTTGGGGGCTGTATCAGGACCTCCAGATTCCAAAACTAGACCAGGACAAGACTATCTTAAAATAGTGGTAACAGGTGTCCCACAATCTTGCTAAGTGCATCATCTGTCAATTTTGCAAACTATTCAAAGTTTGTTCATGACTTAACTTCAGCTCATTTAAAAAAACTTTTAAAACTTTTAAATTAAAAAAAATTTAAAACTTGTAAATTTTGTAAAGTAAAACCTTTTTGGAGAGTATATCTAAATATTCTTTTTAAGGTAGCTGATAGAGTTTGGATGTGTTGTCTCCCCAAAACTCATGCAGTAATTTGATCCCCAATGTGGCAGTGTTGGAAACTGATTGAGTCATGGGGGCAGATCCCTCATGAATGGATTCATGCTCTCCCTAGGTTGGGGGAGTAATGAGTGAGTTCTCGCTCTATTAGTTCCTGCAAGAGCTGGTTGTTTAAGAGACCCTGGCACCTCCTCTCTCTCTTGCTTCCTCTCACCGTGTGATCTGCTTGTACCCACCGGCTGCCATTTTCACCATGAGTAGAAGCAGCCTGAGGCCCATGCCAGATGCAGCTGTCCCAGAATCGTAAGCCAAATAAGCCTCTTTTCCTTATAAATTACCCAGTCTCAGGTATTTCTGTTACAGCAACACAAAGCGGACTAATACAGAAAATTTTATGGTGTCTCTCAAATAATCCCCCTTCTACTCTCACTCCCACTCCTAAAGATCCAAGGAGATCACAGGCTTAGCCAAAGGATCTGCACGGAGCAGCACTCTTAGAGGAGGCAATAATAAATTGCTCAATGCCACAGTCCTTTTGGACGTGGAATCACCAGCACCTGGGGATCATCCAACCTTCTGACCCTCACCTCCAGGCTGTCCCTACATCCTATAATATCTTGTTTCCATATCAAAACAGAAACAATCCCCACACTATAAAAGAGCAACTTGGGTAAGGGTATGATATAATAATGATTAACATATTTATATAATGCTTTTAATATTTTCAGTGTATCATCTCATGTAATTCTCACCTATCTTTTCCAGTGTCGAACAGTGTAGCATAAAGAATAAGAGCATGCTGGGTTATACTCCCAGTTCTGCAACTTATTAGTGGTGCAGTCTTTGGCAAGTTACTTCACCTCTCTGAGCTTCAGTTTCCTCTTCTGTAAAATGGGCCCATAATACCAAGTTTACAGAACTATCATGAAGATTAGAGATAATATACATTAAAGTACGTGGCACATGGCTCAAGAGAAGGATAGGGAGGGCAGGCATCTGAAGCCTTGGCTGGACTAGAAGATCTGCTTCCAAGATCACACACTCACATGGTGCTGGTAATAGGCAGGAGGCCTTAGTTCCTTCATATGTGGGCTTCTCCAAGCAACTTGTGGTTTTATTTGATCTATTTGAGGTTTTTCAGCACAGTGGGACGGAAGTGTCAGGACACCAAGAGAGACCAACAAAGGCTTCATTGTCCCGTCTCACTGCCTGAGACAATGCTAAGCACATTGATAAACCTCTACCTGTTGTCCTTTCTTCTGCCGAAGGTCAGACGTTTCAATGGATTGAGCAGTTCTGTCCCGGGCGCGGGGCTCACTGGGAGATGGTGGGTGGCCACAGGGAGTTTCCCAGCCTGAGCCAGTCTTTGTGAGGACAACTGACTGTCCTAGGAGGGGAGGGTGTTCTGGCCACTCTTTGAATCTGCCTTTGGGAACCTTGGTGACATCAGTTACAGCAGCTCCCTTACCTCATTTGGGACACTCACTAGTGGCCTCTTGTCTTGGGGTACCCACAGCCCCAATGTGGTGGTTGGCTTCCATCCAAGAGAGCAAGGCGAAAGCCACAAATCTTTTATGACCTAGCTTCAGAAGTCATACTCCATCATCTCCACAGTATCCTGTTGGTTAGAGGTAAGTCTTATTCATTGTGGGAGGGGACTACACAGGGGCATGGATATCAGGAAGTGAGAATCATTGGGGTCTCTTTAAACATGAAACGAATAAGTGGAAAAAATTACTAAGAACTGCTCTGTCAGGATCTCTTCTAGATAATGATAAATTTGGCTGAGGTGACCACTCGTTTCCTTCCAGCTCTAGAACTATGGAAGACTATTGCCAAATTGTAAATGTTAGCCTTACTTCTCCATGTCCCCAAATGCAGCATCAAGTGGATTCAAGGATTTAATTAATTTCATTAATTTCATTAAACTCCAGTAGAAGCCACAGGTGAGTATTTCCTAACTTGGCTTCCAATTTATGTTTTCGGGCAAAGCCAGTGAAGTATAAGAAATTCTCCCAGTTTAAAACACAGTTATTTCCTTAACAGCAAAACAAATCCATGTTTGATTTCAGGATTAATTCTATAATTTGATGCCAGCATAAGCCCAGCCTCTGGACAAAGGCTTATCTTCTTTAGCAGAATATCTGTGATTAAACTGGAGCAACCAAATCCCTTATGTATAACAGGAAAGATAATAAAATCATTGGTTTTAGCCCTTAGGCCATGTTTGTTTTCAAGCCAATATTTTATTTGCTTAAAATAATTCTTTAATATGATTTGAGATATATGAGGATAAAACTAAATACTGAAATGAGGTATTTTGCAAATACACATTGATATTAAATACATGGAAAGAATTTTATTCTAAAGACCAATTCATGTTAGTAGAAACGAAAACCAAATATGAGCTGTTTGTTCTTCCCACCACAACCACTACGTGATTAGATCCAAAGAACTATGGAAACTGGGTCAGAACATTTCTCAATGCTCCCTGGGAGCATCATCACAGTGTCCTACTCCAGGGCACGGCAAACTATGTCCCATGGGCCAATCCAGCCTGCCGCCCAGCTTATAAAGTTTTCCTGGAACACAGCCATATTCATTCGCTTATGAATTGTCTATGGCTGCAATTGCAGAGTTGAGAAGTTGCAACAGAGACAGTATGGCTTGCTGTGCTGAAAACATTCACTATCTGGTAATTTACAAAGAAAGTTTGTCAATCCCTGGTCTATACCTCTGAAGAACTGGCCTGAGGCAACCTGTTATTAGCCCAAAATGTCTATGCATACTATAGGTTCTAAACACTTTTATGGGAAAAGGGGGAGGGTGTTACTCTTTATGTTGAGGTATTAACTCGACACAGTAAAGGCAGTATAACACAATGAGTTTTTACACATGTATCACCTGTGCAACCACCTCCCAGATCAAGACATAGAGAGTTTCCCATGCCCCCTCCCAGTCACTACTCTCAACCAAGGTAGCCATTATTTTAGCTTCTTTGGCATAGATTTGTTTGCCTGTTCCCGAGCTTTATACTCACAGAAGGGAACGGTATGTACTCTCTTGCCTGGCTTCTTTCACTCAGCAATAAGTCAGTGGCATCCATACATATTGCAGTGTGGAGCAGTCTCTTTCATCACTATGGAACATTCGACTGTATGAATATAGCCCAATTTATTTACCTCTTCTTCTGCTGATGAACATTATGTTCTTTCCAGGTTTTTGCTATTATGAATAAAGCTGCTATGAACATCCTTGTACTCATACATGCCTTTTGGTGGGCACAGAAATCCCTCCATTAGAAGTGGAATTTCTGAGTTATAGGAGTTATCAACAAACTGCCAGACACTTTTTCCAAAACCGATTGTACTTTTTTAATATACAAAAATATTGTTTTAGTTTACAAAATCTCCTGAGAGCAAAGTTCAATATATTTCCCCTCGCCAGTCTTCATATTCTGTTGTTTCTCCTGTGATACATGGGCTATCCCAGGGATTCCTGGCATGCCAGGTTTAGATATACAAGCCCTGACCTAGGAAATGTGCAGGCCCTTTACAAATTTATCATGTTAAATCCTCCCCCAAACCTCCATGGGCTAGGTAACCTCACCATGTAGCAGACAGAACAATAAAGGTCAGGAAGGATAAACGCCTCGACCAAGGCCATACAACTAGATCCGTGGCATTCAAGGTCTCCCACTGAGGTTCTCAGTGGTTAGCTCAGTTGGTTAGAGTGCAGCGTTGTAACACCAAGGTCACAGTTTGGATCGCCGTGCAGGAAGAAAACGAACAGCAGGGAGATCAGTTCTACAGTCATCACAAAGTTGGGCACTGGTAATCTCAGCTCCTCGTTTTCCTCTTTAACCACCTTATTAATTCAAATATAATTAAATTCTCCAATGGTGACTGAGTATAACTGCTTATATGGCAGATTTAAGTCACTAAAATTTCACACTACACTCCATGTCTGAAGACGTTGCTACCCAGCTTGACAAGGGTAGAAAAATAAGAAGCTATAACCACCCTGCAAAAATCTAACATTGATGGGCCGGCCCGGTGGCGCACTGCTACAGTGCGCCACTTGGGAGCGTGGCGGTGCTCCCGCTGAGGGTTCAGATCCCACATGCAGACCGGTTCCCGCTCACTGGCTGAGTGAGGTGCGGGCGCGACACCGAGGGTTGCAATCCCATTGCCGGTCCCAGTCCGGGCGCAACACTGAGGGTTGCGATCCGTTGCCAGACACGAAAAAAGACAAAAAGGAAAAAAAAAAATCTAACATTGAAAGATGGCCACGAATCATAGGGTCTCATTCAAAGGTATGGATTTGGGGGCGGGGGAATCCTACAGGTTTTTCTATTTCATACTCAAGCCTCTACTGCATGCAGAAGCAGATTTAAGTGGCATAAATCAGAAAATGATAATGGGAACTGAATGAAATTCTCATAAATCATGTTACTAAATATAGTTACATCTTAGATGTGAAACCCAATTAAACAGATGGCCACATGCTGTCAGAATCAGCCCCTAATCAATAAAGATGTTCATTTTAGAAAATCACCTCAATTTTACACTTCTTCTGTGAAGCAAAAAGAAGGCAGCTGGGGGTAGCGGGACTCCCAGGAAACTCAGTGGGGAAATACGTAAGAAGAAACTCCACCTGTCTTAATTTGCAGTCCATGAAATCACAAAGGAGAGAGAGAAAATAGTCACCCAAAGGATTCCTTGTCATCTTGCTTGGGAATGAAATTTACAATGAGAGCAAGCACTGGTCATTAGGAAAATAGAAACAGCTTGAATCTCTTAATTAAAACACTGCTTCAAATTGTTCATTTTAAAACCCCTGTGCCCGTGAGCTTTCAAGAAACCATTGGGTTACCCTGAAATGGCTTCTTCCCCAGTAAACCTCCAATAGGATCAGCTCTTCCCAGGGAAAAAAGGACTGAGCAGGGGTGAACCCTGGAGGTGGAACTATTATTAGACACACTTAAGTCCCTGAAGGAGCAGTAAGCCTTCACTGACATTTGAAGTGAGTGTGGAAACACTGGCAAAGAGACTATCTCATTACCTTTTCTTGCATAAGAGCTGATCTATTACATTCACTGGACTGGTAAAAATTAAGCGTACCAATGCCAAGAGTTAATGAAAGTGAGGAACACTGAAGACAGTTCTGTACTTTGGAACACCCACTGTGGAAAACATTTGCTGTTATCTGGTAAAGTTGAGTATTTGCATACTCTACCACCCAGTAATTCCACTCCCAGGTGTACACCCCAAGACACTTGTTTCAGGAGACATACAGAAGAATACTCAGAGCAGCACTGTTTATAAGAGCAAAACTGGGAGAGCAGTACCCCCAATAATCTGGGAGTACAATCATGCAGTGGAATATTATACAGCAGTGAAAATAAAAAACCCTACTGCCCTATGCTACGTGGATGAATCTTAGAAACGTGTTGACTAAAATACACAGTTGCTTAAGATTGTATATGGTATGATACCATTTTTATTATGCTAAAAAAAAGTAAAACAATATATTGTTTAGAGATACCTACATAAAGGGTTAAAATTTTCTTTGAAAGAACAAGAAAATGATAAAGAAAAATCAGAATAGTGGTTACCTCCATGGCAAAGGAGAGGGATGGGATGGGGAGAGTCCCAGCAGCTGCAGTGATACTGGTGACGTTCTGGTTCCTGGTTGGGTGATGAGTTAATAGGCAACTATTGATTTCACTATGTTTTCTTATATACTTTCTAACAATATGTGCCAGCATGTTACATACAATTTTTGCGTGTACCAAATATTACATAAAAATTTTTCTTTTAAAATAAATCATATAAACAATTCTCTATTGCCCAATAGAATATTCTAAATAGCATTATAATAAATAATATACTAAAATACATATTATTACTATAAATATTAGTTATAATTAATATCTCAAATATCATAAGTCCCATGTAACACGTGCAGCTTACTTCTTGACTTAGAGCTTAGGACCTTAAGAAGGCAATGGTATTTTCATGATAATGAATATTTATATAGTAAGGAGTGACATTCAAAATATTTAACAACTTTTTTGATTATATACATAAATGCAGAAATCAAAAATACCATCATCTGCTTGTTTTTCTACTGTTCATTACTCTCTCAGACCAAAGTCCTGCAGAGACTTCCATTCCCAATAGTGGCCACACAAGGGCAACTCTAAGAAGATGTGCCCTCTGGGAGTGAGCAGCCACAGCCTTCCAGCTGTCCCCTCTGACCAAGGAGTCCTGCAGGGACAAGGGCCAGCATGGAGGACCTATGGCAGGCAGATGCCTCACTGAGAAGTTGGCTTCTGAGTAAAGATTTGAAGGAAACAGGAGCGTAAACCATGCAGGTCACTTGGGGATATTTTTCAAGGCAAAGAGAACCCCAAGTATAAATGCCCTAAGGGAAGAGTGTGTCAGCCGTGCTCTAGGGACATGAAGGAGGCCAGTGTGGCTGGGACAGAGGGAGCGAGAGGGAAAGTAGGAGGAGGTAAGGCAGAGAGATATCAGGCCTCTAGGCCATCGTAAGTAATTTGGCTCTTACTCTGAGTGGGATGGGATGCTGATAAAAGGTTTTGAGCACAGGAGTGACATGATATGATTATAAAACATCTTGAAATGGCTGTGATATTATATTTAGAATAGACTGAAGGGGAATAAGGATGGAAGCAGCAAGGCCAGTGAGGCCATTGCTTAATCCAGGTTGTGATTGTGGTGGCGTGAACAGGGATGATGATTCTTGCAAATTCCACCCTCTGCATTCAACAGTGTAGAAATGTGATTGAAACCATGAGATTAGATGTTATCACACAGAAGCAGCAAAGATGGAGAAAGGTGGGCCGGCCCGGTGGCGCACTCTGTAGAGTGCGGCGCTTGGGAGTGCGGCGGCGCTCCCACCGAGGGTTCGGATCCCATATAGAGATCGGTCCACTCACTGGTTGAGCGCGGTGCGGGCGCGACACCGAGGGTTGCAATTCCGTTGCCGGTCGCAGTACGGGTGCAACACTGAGGGTTGCGATCCCATTACCGGTCATGAAAAAAGACAAAAAAAAAAAAAAAAAGATGGAGAAAGGAGAAAAGAAGAGGCTTGAAGACTGCCTCGGGCATGCCACCATTAAGAGGTAGGGGAGATAAGGTGAAACCAGCAAGGGTTTGAGCAGGAGCAGCCCACCCACCCCACAAGACATCACCACCAACCTGAATTTGGTGTTTATCATTCTCGTGAATGTCTTTATACTTTTACTGGAAATGAATATACCTCTTAACAATCTATAGAACTGTTCTGCATGATTTTCGACTTTATTTACATGGTATCATACTCTATATAATTTCCCAAGTTGTGTTTTCCACACAACCTAATATTTGTGAATTTCAACCATGTTAATACATGTCACTCTAGGTCACTCGTTTTTCACTGCTGTATGATATTCCTTTGTGTGAATATGTCATGTTTGATTGATTTCCTCATGGAGGGACACGTAGGTTATTCCCCTTTTTTGGCTACTATAAACAGTGCTGCTATGAGCATTCTCACATGGGCCTCCTTATGCTTTGCGCAAGAGTTCTCTAAGGCAGCAGTTCTCAAAGTCTGGCATATACTAGAATCACCCGGAGGTCTTACTAAAATTGATTTTGAAGCCCCACAACCAAAACTTGTGATCAATAGGTCTAAGGGCCAGAGAATTAACATTTCCTTTTTTTGTCTGTGTTGTTTTATTTTTTAAATAAATCTTATGTGTATATTTGATATACAACATGATGTCATATGATATATATATATACACACACACACACACATAGTAAAATGGTTACTATGGTAGAACAAATTAAAATGTCCATCATCTCACATAGTTTCCCATTTTCCCCCTATAGCAAGAGCAGCTATAATCTACTCATTTAGCAAAAATCCTGAATACAATACACTATTACTAACTGTAATCCTCATGTATGTTAGATCTTTCTGCTTGTTCATCCTACATATTTGCTACTTTGTATATTTTGACCTACATCTTCCCATTTCCTCCCCCACACCCAACCTGGTAACCACTGTTTTATTCTCTGTCTCTGTATATTTGACTTTTTTTTTTTAACAAGTTCCCCCATGATGCTGTTGCTGCTGGTCCAAGGACCACACTCTGAGAATCACAGCACCAGGCTCACGCCAAGTGTGCAAATAATGGTCACAGGTATGTATGCATATCTTCAGCTTTTCTAGATATTGTCAAGCTGCCTTGCAAAGTGGATAAAACAATTTACATTTCCACCAGCAGTATGTGTCCTTATTGCCAATGCTGGGTGCTGTCAGACTTTTAATTTATGCCAATCTGATCTTTAATAATTTTTTAAAATTTATCATGGTATTTATAATTACATGTACCTGATATGCATGTAAAGAAAAAACCTCAAGACATTATATCCTACAATTAATTTAGAACATTTCCAAACTTCTTTCTTATATACAGATAATCTCCTCAGGTTCTACAATCTGCTCAGTTACCTGTTGTTTTTCCCATCAATCCTAGGAATAAACAAAATGGTATGAACAAAATCAGTAAGACCATTACAAGAGGAAAGTAGAAGCTTGCTCTTTTTCATGGTAAACTTCATCATGGTTTTATTTATTGTAGTTGATTTTTTAAAAATCAATGGTGACAGAGGTCCCCAAAGAGGCCCAAGAGCTACCGGGCCCATGTGCCCCAAGGCACCCATGCTGGAGCAGGTAGGTGCCACAGCAGGACTCCCAGCCCAGGTGAATGTGTGCCACCTAGAGAGGCCCTAAAGCCGCCAGGCTCACAGGAATCTGAGCTACGCTCATCAGAACAGGTAGGCACTGCTGTGGAAATCCCAGCCCAGGCCAGTCCCCATGGCCCAGAAAGGCCCGAGCTTCCCCATGGCCCAAGAGGCACCAGGCAGCCATGCCAAATTGGCAGTCCATGCAGGATGCTAGCCAGACATTAGGGTTGAACGAATGGACCATGAAATCCCCAGCCACAATGACTAAACACCAAAGGAAAGATACCAGAAATATGAAAAATCAAGAAAGTACAGCACAACCAAAGAATAATAATAACACTCAAGCTCTAGATCCTATAGAACAGGAAGTCCTTGAGGAATTTTGAGCAACAATTCTAAGGAAACTAAATGAGATACCAGAAAACTCAGTTAGACAACACAATGAAATGAGAAAAACTATACAGGACCTGAAAGAAGAAATGTACAAAGAAATCAATTGCCCTGAAAAAGAATGTAGCAGAGCTTGTGGAGCTGAAGAATTCATTCCATGAAATAAAAAACACAACAGAGAGTTTAACCAGCAGACTAGAACAAGCAGAAGAGAGAATTTCTGAACTTGAAGATGGGCTGTTCAAAATAATACAGATGGACAAAAAAAACAAAAAAGAAGAAGAAGAAGAAAGAATTAAAAACACTGAAGAAAATCTAAGAGAGATACCAGACAACTATAAGTGCTCAAATATCTGAATCATGGGTATTCCAGAAGGGGAAGAAAAAGGAAATTGCATTGAAAACATATTTGACAAAATAATGACAGAAAACTTCCCAGATATTGGGAAAGACACAGATCTTCAAATTCAGGAGGCTCAAAGATCCCCAAACATATTCAACCCAAAAAGGTCCTACCCAAGACTTGTTATAGTCAAATTGGCAAAATTCAAAGACAAAGAGAAAATCTTAAAAGCTGCAAGAGAGAAGCATCAAGTCACCTATAAGGGAGCCCCAATCATACTAACATCAGGCTTTTCATCAGAAACCCTAAAAGCCAGAAAAGAATGGGATGATATATTCAAAATACTAAAAGTCAAAGATTGCCAGCCAAGAATACTTTACCCAGCAAGGCTATCCTTCAAAAATGAAGGATAAATAATGTATTTCTCAGAGAAACAGAAACAGCAGGAGTTTACTACCACACAACCAGCGTTACAAGAAATTCTCAAGGCAGTACTGGGTTTGGCACCTGAAAAACAACCACCACTGCCATAAATACTCAAGAAAAAGCAAAACCCACTAGTAAAGTAAAAATGCTAACAATAAAGAGAAAAAAAAGTTTATCCACCACTCCAAGAAACCAACAAACACAAAAGACAAAAAGTAAGTCAGAAAGAAAGGATCAAAAGATACTTAAGACATCCAAACAAAAATCAATAAAATGCTAGGAGTAAATCAACACCCTTCAATAACAACACTTACTATAAAAGGATTAAACTCCCCACTCAAAATACACAGACTGACCGATTAAAATGTGGACCCAACTATATGCTGTCTTCAAGAGATTCACCTCACCTGTAGAGTGAAAGAATGGAAAAAGATATACCATGCAAATAGAAATGAAAAACGAGCTGGAGTAGCTCTTCTTATATCAGATAAAATAGACTTTAAAGCAAAAACCGTAAAAAGAGATAAAGAAGACCACTATGTAATGATAAAAGTATTTATCCATCAAGAAGACATAACAATCATAAATATATACGCACCCAACATCAGAACAGCCAGATTTATAAAGCAAACACTATTAGTGTCTATCTCATACTTTAGGTCTAATACGATAATAGAAGTGGGCCTGAACAACCCACGCTCAATATTGGACAGATCATCTAGGCAAAGAATCGGCAGAGAAACACAAGATGTAAACAACACTTTAGACCAATTGGACTTGGCAGATATCTACAGAACATTCCATCCAACAACCTCAGAATACTCATTCATCTCTTCAGCACGTGGAATATTCTCCAGGATAGATCACATGTTATGTCACGAATCAAGTCTAAACAAATTTAAAATAATTGGAAGTATTCCATGTATTTTTTCAGATCACAATAGATGAAAATTAGAAATCAATAACAAACAAAACTCTGGGAACTATACAAGCACATGGAAATTAAACAGCATTCTAGTTAATAACATATGGATCCAAGAAGAAATTAAACAGGAAATCAAAAAATTTCTTGAAACTAATGAAAATAATGATACATCATACCAAAACCTGTGGGATACTGCAAAAGCAGTACTAAGAGGGAAATTTATCACATTAAATGCTTACATCAGAAGAATGGAAAGATGGCAAGTAAACAACCTAACACTTCACCTTAAAGAACTAGAAAAACAAGAACAATCCAAACTCAAAGTTAGCAGATGGAAAGAAATCATTAAGATCAGAGCAGAACTTAATGAAATAGAAAACTAAAAACTATACAAAAGATCAATGAATCAAAACGTTGTGTTTTTTTTTGACAAGATAAATAAAATTGACAAACGATTAGCAAGGCTAACTAAAAAATGAAGAGAGAAGACCCAAATAACAAAAATTAGAAGTGAAAAAGGTGACATTAAAATGGATACCTCAGGGGCCGGCCCGGTGGTGCACTGCTACAGTGCGCCGCTTGGGAAGCGCGGCGGCGCTCCCGCCGAGGGTTCAGATCCCACATACGGACCGGCCGCTCACTGGCTGAGCGAGGAGCAGGGGCATCACCGAGAGTTGCAATCCCGTTGCCGGTCCCGGTCCGGTACGGGCGTGACACTGAGGGTTGCGATCCATTGCCGGGCAGGAAAAAAAGACAAAAAGACAAAAAAAAAAAATGGATACCTCAGAAATATAAGAAATCATTAGAGACTACTGAACACAACTATATGCCAACAAATTTGAATATCTGGAGGAAATGGATAAATTTCTGGACATATACAAACTACCAAAACTGAGCCAAGAAGATACAGAAAATCTGAACAGACCAATAAAAGAGATTGAAGCTATTATCAGAAGGCTCCCAACAAAGAAAAGCCCTGGACCAGATGGGTTCAATGCAGAATTCTACCAAACTTTCAAAGAGGAATTGATACCAGTTCTCTACAAACTATTCCAAAAGGTTGAAACAGAGGCCATTCTCCCAAACTCACTCTATGAGGCAAACATCACCCTGATAACAAAACCAGACAAAGATACAACAAAAAAAGAAAACTGCAGGCCAGTATCCTTAATGAATATAGATGCATAAATCTTCAATAAAATACTAGCTAACAGAATAAAGCGACACATACACAAAATTATACACCATGATCAAGTGGGATTCATCCCAGAGATCCAAGGTTGGTTCAACCTATGCAAATCAGTAAATGTGATTCACCACATCAATAAAATCAAAGACCGTACAATCATCTCTATAGATGCTGAAAAAGCATTTGACAAAATTCAACATTTGTTCATGATAAAGACTCTCTACAAGTTAGGTACAGATAGAAAGTATCTCATCATAATTAAAGCCATATATGATAAGTCCACTGCCAATGTCATCCTGAACAGGAAAAAGCTTTCAGTTTAAGAACAGGAACTAGACAAGGATGCCCACTCTCACCACTCCTATTCAACATAGTGTTGGAAGTACTAGCCAGAGCAATCAGAGAAGAGAAGGAAATAAAGGGCATCCAGACTGGAAAAGATGAAGTCAATCTCTCCCTGTTTGCTGATGATATCCTATATATTGAACAGCCTAAAGCCTCTACCAAGAAAACTCTTAGAGTGGATAAATGATTTCAGCAAAGTTGCAGTATACAAAATCAGCAAGCAAAAATCAGTAGCATTTCTATACTCAAACAGTGAACATGCATAAAAAGAAATCAAGGGGCCGACCCGGTGGCGCACTGGATAGTGCGCCACTTGGGAAGTGCTGCGGCGCTCCCGCCCAAGGGTTCGGATCCCACATACAGACCGGTTCCCGCTCACTGGCTGAGCGAGGCGCGGGAGCAACACCGAGGGTTGCAATCCCGTTGCCGGTCCCCGGTCCGGTACGGGGGCAACACTGAGGGTTGCGATCCGTTGCTGGACACGGAAAAAAGACAAAAGACAAAAAAAAATAAAAATAAAAATAAAAATAAAAAAGAAATCAAGAAAGCTAGCCCATTTACAATAGCCACCAAAAAAAATGAAATACTTAGGAATAAAGTTAACCAAGGATGTGAAAAATCTCTACGTAGATAACCACAAACCACTGTTGAGAGAAATTAAAGAGGACACAAGAAGATGGAAAGATATCCCATGCTCCTGGATTGGAAGAATTAACATTGTGAAAATGTCCATACTACCCAAAGTGATCTAAAAATTCAATGCAATCCCCTTCAAAATTCCAATGACATTTCTCTCTGAAACGGAAAAAAACTATCCTAACATTTATATGGAAAAACAAAAGACCACGAGTAGCCAAAGCAATTCTGAGCAAAAAAATAAAGCTGGAGGCATAACACTACCTGACTTTAAACTATATTACAAAGCTATAATAACCCAAATAGCATGGTACTGGCATAAAAACAAACACACAGATCAATGGAAAAGAAGAGAGAATCCACAAATCAAGCCATACACCTACAGCCACCTATCTTTGACAAAGGCACCAAGTCTACACACTGGGGAAAGGACTGTCTCTTCAGCAAATGGTGCTGGGATAACTGGATATCCATATGCAGGATAATGAAACTAGACCCATACTTCTCACCATATACCAAAAATCAACTCAAAATGGACTAAATTAAATATACATCCTGAAACAATATAACTCCTTAAAGAAAACATAGGGGAAACACTCCAGGAAGTCAGAATGGGTACAGACTTCATGAATATGATGCCAAAAGCACAGGCAACCAAAGGAAAAATAAACAAATGGGATTATATCAAACTAAAAAGCTTTTGCACAGCCAAAGAAACAATTGACAGAGTTAAAAGACAACCAGAGTGGGAGGAAATATTTGCAAAATATACATCTGACAAAGGACTAATGTCCAGAATATACAAGGAACACAAACAACTTTACAGCAAAAAAACAAGTAACCCAATTAAAAAATAGGCAAAGGAGCTGAATAGGTATTTCTGAAAGGAAGATATATGAATGGCCAACAGACACATGAAAAAATGCTCAATATCACTCAGCATTCGGGAAATGCAAATCAAAACCACACTGAGATACCATCTCCCCCCAGTTAGAATGGATAATATCCAAAAGAATGTGAATGATAAATGCTGGCAAGGTTGCAGAGAAAAAGGAACTCTCATACATTGTTGGTGGGACTGGAAAATGGTGCAGCCTCTATGGAAAATGGTATTGAGGTTCCTCAAACAATTACACATATATCTACCATACGACCCAGTCATTCCACTGCCGGGAATATTCCTAGAGGAATGGAAATCATCATGCCGAAGGAATACCTGTACTCCAATGTTTACTGCAGCACTCTTTTCAGTAGCTAAGAGTTGGAACCAGCCCGAATGTCCATCATCAGATAAGTGGATAAGGAAACTTTGGTATATCTACACAATGGAATACTACTCTGCTATAAAAAAGAATGAAATCCACAGCAACATGGATGGACTTAGAAAAAATTATATTAAGTTAAATAAGTCAGGCACAGAAAGAGAAATACCACATGTTCTCACTTAGTTGTGGGAACTAAAAATAAATAAATAAATACACAAACATATGGGGGGTGGGGAAGAAGACACAACAATCACAATTCCTTGAACTTGTTAAGACAAGTGAACAGATATGATATTGATGGGGGGAGGGGGGAGACGAGGGAGGAGGGAAAATCGGTAAAGGGACATGAAAATCAACTACATTGTATATTGATAAAATAAGATAAATAAATAAATAAATAAAATCAATGGTGACATACAGCTTTTTATTTTTTTATTCTTCTTTTTTTTTTTTTTTTCCATTTTTTATCTTTTTTCATGACCGGTAACGGGATTGCAACCCTCGGCGTCGCGCCCGTACCGCGACCGGCAACGGGATCGCAACCCTCGGTGTCGCACCCGCATCACACTCAACCAGTGAGCAGACTGGTCTCTATATGGGATCCGAACCCTCGGTGGGAGCACCGCCATGCTCCCAAGTGCCCACTCTACCGAGTATGCCACCGGGCCGGCCCATTTTTTTGTTTTTATTCTTTTGTGTGTGTGTGTGTGTGTGTGTGTGTGTGTGTGTGTGTGTGTGTGCTTCATATCCAGTTTCCTACCAGTTTGTATAAACATTGCTTCTCTGTTTCCTCCTTGGATAATTTTTTTTAATGACATTTTATTTCTTCTTTTTTTTTTTACTGGTTATGAATATTCATGGAGTACAAAGCTGACCATCACCACTTTTTGAAAAAACTAAAAACTTGAAGAGAGCGAGGAAAATTGATATATGGGTAGGAAAACGAAGTTCCTTTGCCAACATACCTGGTCATTTCTAGGGGGAAATAAAGAATGTCCTACCCATCATCATAGTCATGGGGAAGTTCCTTCCATTTTGTACCAAGTGAACAAGGAGACAAGAAGTCAAGTCATTACTCACGGATCTGGTTGGTGGATGCACTGTAGAAGGCATTCACAGTTGTTGGATTTGTGAACCACCTGTAGAAAGAGAAATAAATGCCACAGAGTGATCATCATTATCCAAGCAGGAGGGCAGCAAAGACAACTACGGTTTGTCTGGACTTATTAGAAGATAACCATGGAAGAATGGGGATGTTGGGTGCAAGGGGAAATTACAGCCTCAACTTAAGGCAGTAGCTCTTCTCAATGAATAATCTTATCCTAAATCGAACATGCTTCAACAAGAATATATCAACATTCCTGGCTACTCACCTTTACCAACATAACAGAAAAAAAGTCAGCACAAGTGCTTCTGAAAAAGCTTTAATGAGAAACTCTGGAATCTAAAAGGCTCTCCCTGCAGATGGAAGCACAGCAACAAGCTGATGTTTGCCAGACCCTGTTCCAATGGACCCATGGGACAGCTGCATGTCTATGCTCTGACCTGTCCAATAAAAAGTGTTGGATAGGTGACAACAGAGAGGTCCATTTAAAGAGAGATGAATAAAGTATAACCATGCTCCCAGAGGGTCTGCCTGCTCCAGTGAAGTTTACTGATTTAAGCCTGAAAGGATTTAACAACTGGTCCTGCCTCTATCACTAACTAGCTGAGTGTTGCAACAATCCCCTACTTTCCTGAGGTTCACTTTTAGCTATAAAGTTAAGGTATTGCATTAGTAGATCTTGGGGGTCCCTTCCAGCGATAAAGAGTCTACATCTCCATCTTAAATACACAGTAGGTTACTTAGATCAGTAGTTGGCACATTTTTTTCTGTAAAGAGTCAGATTGTAAATGTTTTAGGCTTTACAGGCAGAGGCAAAATCAACAATATTATTTACATACTTAAGAGCAAATTTTCCACAAATTTTTATTGACGAAATTCAAAATATAAAAATAATAAGTACAATTTTTTCTAACACAGGCCTATTAATGAGAAGAATAGACTTCTTCTGGGGTGGAACAACATTTTGCTTAATTGGGGTTCAAAGTTAGTGCTTCCCATCATCAAACCAACTGCAAACATTTATCTCTAAAAATCATTCTTAGCTCACAGGCTTTATAAAAACAGATGGCAGGTAAGATTCAGCCCACAGGCTGTAGTATGCCAACCCCTGACTTAGATGGTTGTGAGTTTCAGTCACTGCCTTTATGATTAAAACCAAACAATTCTTCTTAAGCTAAATTGCTCAAAAAATGAGCTTGTGTAAATCCCTTTTCAGACCAATCATTTTACTCATTTATGTCTAATAAAATGTCAATCTAATAATTTATATTAGGCTAATATGAAACTGGTAGGAAACTCAGCTTTTGATTCTAGTTGATCCACTCATACCTTCTACCCACCTACAAAGAATGCTATGAATATGTCATTCTATTGTCATTATTTATTATTAGCTAATATTCCTTGAGCACTTACTGTGTCTTAAGTGCTTTCTATTCATAGGTTTTTCTCCCCATAGCAACTAGAGGAATTATTAGCCCATTTCACAGATGGGTACAATGAGACTTAGAATCATTATATACTTGCACAAGGTCTGGTCTGTCTGACTTCAAACCAGTTTGCTTAAGCAGTATATTATACTGGAGATGTTACTGGAAATCAAGAGTGCTGCCTCTCTTGTCAAAACTGAAACCTAGACTTATTTCTATAAAACACATATAATTTTCCTACAGAAAAAGGGTTAGTATTCAGGGTTAGTATTTCAATTAAGCCCCAGTGTTTAATGCAAACTTGCTGGCTGGCCTACCTTCCTGAGGAAACAGGTGGAAGGGAAAGCACTTTTATTGACCTAACACCAATACCTGTAGCAGGTAGAATTATGGCCATATCCTAATCCCTGCATCCTGTGAAAATGTTACATTACATAGCAGAAAAGACTTTGAAGATGTAATGAAACTTAAGGAACTTAAAATTGGGAGATTATCCTCGATTATCTAGGTACGCCCAATCTAATCACATGACCTCTTAAAAGAAGACAACCTTCTTTGGCTGGAATCAGAGAGGTGCAATAGAGAAGGAAGCCAGAAGAGATACTGCAGAACAGGAAGTCAGGGGGACTCTATAGGTGAGAAGGATTTGACATTGTTGCCTGTTCTAAGATGTAGTGGCCATGTGCAAGAACCAGAGAAAAGGTCCTCAAGAGCAAAGAATAGCTCCCAGGCGACAGCCAGCAAGTATTAAGGACCTCAGTCCCACAACCATAAACAACTGGATTCTGCCGAGAACCTGAATGAGTTTCGAAGGGGATTCTTCCCAGAGCCTCCTGATAAGATCCCAGACAGCTGACACCTTGATTTCAGCCTTATGAAACCCAAAGTAGAGAAGCCATACAAGCCAACCCAGACTTCTGACCTACAGAACTGTGAGATAACACATTTGTGTTGTTGTAAGTTGCTATAGTTGTAGTAATTTGTTACAGTAGCAGTAGGAAACTAATACACTACCCAAAGAACCCAGAATTTGGAGGTCTAGAGAGGAGAATCAAGGTGCCTCTCAATTTGGCTTCTAAATAACATTGGACTCAATCATAATATATACAAAAGATAATGCGTATACCTAGAGCTTGTCCCTTCTCTCCCCATCTCCCAACTCCCCTCCCTTTAGCAAAGAATAAACTTTAAAACATCAGGGTAAAAGCCATGCATGGAAAATGTTCCTAAGAGCTGATAGACAAAGGTGGAAAAAACAAAGAAATCAAACAACCAATCCCTGAAACTAGACCCTTATGTGGCTTCGGAAGCTTCAGCAAGAATAACTAAAATATCTTATTTCAGACACATGACCTAACCATTCCTGATTTCCCAGAGCTCCTGTTGACTCTAGGGTACATCTGGGGCCTTGATTATACCAAGAGTTGACATTAAGCAGCTGCACCAGTAGATCCTATCAGTTGCTGATGCTATTATTTTTCCTGCTTGTTCAGTGCCCATGCCAAACCAACTATTAACATTTTATATATCTCCCTTATTATATCCAAGTTTATTATATATTTGGTTATAATATTCTCTAATGCAAGGCTACCTGTGCTACTTTTAATATGCATTTGCAAATTATTTTTACACTCCTCCCATTAAGAGATGGAGTCTAAATTCCTCTCCTCTTGATTATGGGCTAGCCTTAGTGACTCACTTCTAAAGAATAAAATGCATTGGAAATGACACTTTGTGACTTCCAAGGCCAGGCAATTAAAGGCAATACAACCTCCCCCTGGTACATGCAAGCGTGCTCTTCCTCCCTTCCTCTCTCCTTCTTTCTCAGGAAACTTGCTCTTTGAAGTTTCTTTACCAATTGCTGAAACAGAGTAAGGCTAGGCCTGTGAACCAAACTGACTCCATTTTCCCTGAAGAGCTCACTGTTACTTTTCCACTCCTCAGTCATGAGACCCCCAGGGCAAATGATTACCCCATGGGCTGCCCTGACAAAACAGACTGAGATAAGAGAGGAAACAGATATTTACTGAGTTGCAAAACCCCTCCCCAAGGCTTGTTTACCATAATTTTAAAAGTTACAGGTTAACCTTAAGACCCCTTTAAGGCATTCCCATCTGTGCACAAAAAGCATCAAGGTGACTGCTACAATGACTCTCCTGGAGTGACAATGATGAATACCACTGCTGTCTTGGACCAACTGAGCATGCACCCATGACACAACTAGGAAGAACACAATGGACCAGCTCCAGTGACACTGGCCTGTACCCGCTAACTCCTTTCTCTATAAAAGACCCTGAACAGCTCCCCTTGTGGAGCTAGCTTTACTGTTGCTAACACCCTTATGCATAAGTCTATCTCCTCTTTTAATAAAGCGTTGCTTGCTTTACTGTTGGGTACATTATTCATTTCTATTACTTTGGAATCCGAGAGCCTAATTTAATCACTGGCAAAAATTGGAAAGCTTTGGGCACCGGAGAAGACTCCAGCTGCAAGAGGCAAGTGGCCACTGGGACTATTTTGCTCCCATGTCTCTGCTGCTGGTAGATCTCTCCTGGAGTCCCTGGCCTAAATTCTGACAAGGCAATGCTTTATTCTCTATACCTTTCTCTGATTTTCTGAGCCCTCTTCTGCTGATTGGTTGGATCGTATCCACTACTATGTAGGTGCGCCCTGGAGGGCTCCCGACTATGCTTTGTTTCTGATTTTCCCAGCCCTCTTTTGTTCTGTATAGGTGCACCCTGGAGGGCTCCTGGCCATGTATTGTTTCTCTGATTTAAATCTAGTTGGTACTTTTCTTCTTTGTGCTGAAAACAGTGGGGAGAACTGCTTTTATCAATTACTGTTAATGGAATATGTTGGCCCCGCCAATTGGGACTAGGCTAAACTGGACCCCACTGCTCCTCTTTTCTCTTTGTTTGTTTGCTTGGTTAGACATTTAGTTGAGTACTGGTAATCTGAATAAACCTTCCAATCCTTGCATCAACTTTTGGACTTTCAGGTCATTTGTTTAATGTGAGAGGGCAAACCGAGCCTGGCCTGTCGGTAACATTGCCATGCTGTAAAGATGCCCAATATACCTGGAGAGGCTGAAGCAGGGAACCCTGAGCATTTTCTGAGTGTTAAGCCTGACCCCTTCCGCTTGAGAAACTGTTTTAGAAATTTTATGCTTGGCAGTCTTAATCGCAAATTTTGGCTTCTGTAACCCAGCTTGCTCCCCCCCCCCACCTGTGTGTTAATGAAAGGTAACAGTGGTTTTGCACTGCCATAAGGGCTGAATGCAAATTAGGCTCCAGAACTGACCAGTGAGCTATGTCTCATAGCCAAACAATCCGAACTAACAGACTTTTATCCCTCGTTTGCATAAGAGGACCTAAATGAGAACTTGGGCAGGAAGTTTTTGGTGGTATAAGGCTCCTTTTCCCTCATTCCAGGAGACAGGAGCCTAATGCTTGTACTCTCCTTGCTTGAAAGCAATGAAGTGCTGTAACACCAAAAAGAGTTGTCAACTATTAAAAGAGCTATAAAACCAACATTGGTCTTGGATTCCTATGTGCAAGTGCCTCACAACAAGGCCATATGTAGGTGTCCCAGCCAACACCCAGCATCCACCACTGGACACTGAGAGAGGCAGCCTTCCATGTGACTCCAGCCCCAATCTCTGACTGTAACTATATGAAAGACCATGAGAAAGAGCCATGCAGCTGAACCTAGTGACCCCCAGAACCACGAGAAAGAAAAATAAATAATTATTGTTGCTTTAACTCTCTAAATTTGGGGGTGGTTTGTCACACAGCAATAGATAACTAGAACACTGAAAAGTTGGCTGTCCACAGACTAAGTCCTACCCAACAGGCTGAATTTTCCCAGAAAACTGTTTTGTTTGTGCAACACAATGGTTTAAAAAATTACTGAATTTGAATTCCTTTAAGTAGAGCGTGTAATAACTAGCTCTCCACAGTCCCCACCACCCCTATTGTTTACACCTGTCTGGGACAGCCATTTGTTAACTGACTGGGCCCTCAAGGCATTTGAGTTTGCACAACTTATCTCCTAGCAAGATTTTAAGTTCCTTATGTGCTAAGACTACTGTCCAAATGGTATGTGCTAAGCAGATCTCTAAATCTATTAAAATAAATTTATTGCTATGTATACATCTACCTGAATAAACAAAGAGTATCATTCAAGTGCTTTAAGCTCTTCTTACTATGTCTTCAGGGTGCTCCTGCAGTCTATGTTTGGGGAAGAATTTAGTGGATAAGGTAGGGAGAATTCGCACATAAATTTCAAATCCCAAAATACATGGGGATGAAATTATAGCAGACATTGGGATTCATAAAAGGAATGTAATACTGAAATATAATCTGAAGGAAAGGACATTGGTACCCCAATTTCTTTGGATTATATAAAATAGTATACATCAGGCTAAAGTTTTACATTTTTCTTACCAACTTTTAAAGATAGTCTAGGGAATATGGAATGAAAAAACCATAGTGTATTTATTGCTTTCTTACTAATATCCTGCAGATTATATCATTTCCATTCCATGCTACTGATAATGTTTTTGCAAACAAAAATGCTGGACAGGACCATAATTTCTACAGACATTTGATGTATTTTTACATATTTTTCAAAAGATAGAGAAAGAGAATCTAGACATGTTTGGTCACAGTAGAATGAGACTGAGTTAATAGGGAAGCTGGCTTAAAATCATTTCTGTCAAAGAAGGGGATCCTGAGGGAAAGAAATTACTTTTGACTCAAGCTGAGCAGTAAAGTAAATCCTCTATTTTTTTTTTCCTTTTTTTTGTCTTTTTTTCGTGACCGGTAACAGGGTCGCAACCCTCGGTGTCACGCCCGCACCGTGCTCAACCAGTGAGCGGACCGGTCTCTATATGATATCCGAACCCTCGGCAGGAGCGGCGCCACACTCTACCGAGTGTGCCACCGGGCCGACCCAATCCTCTATTTTTAAGCAAACTGATGAAGTGAAATTCTGAGAAACAACCCTTAAGTATGTACCTACAGCGATGACCACCCAATTAATTTCATTTTTGCTGACATTTCCCATTGCCTTAGAAACTTCTTAATGCACATTAGTGTAGCCAAAATGGTTTCCATGAGAATGAAAGATAAAGGGTATTTATCTCCTATACCCACAAAGAAGCAAAATGTTGTTTCAGGCTTTGTGGAAATATAATCATGATGTGCTGTTCAAAGTAAACTAGTGTAGTGGAGGTACTCCAGAATCATCCCCACTTGATTGACTCATGAATTTTCAGACCTGAAAGATGACAATTAAAGCCAATGGGTATCATATGAAACTAAAATTCCCTACAAAATTCCCTACAATGTCTGAAAAGAACTAGCCAGACATTTTCTAAAAAGAAAGAAAAACAAAGAAAGAGAAAGAAATTGACTGTCATGTCACTTTACCATGAATAGAGGACCTTAAATTTCTTAATGTTCTTTTCCCTGAAATAGACATATAGTCTGAGGAAACAAGAATTATGAGTATTGCACTGACTTTTATTCCTGGAGAACTTTCCCCAAACATTAACCAATTTAATACCCTTGTGAAAGAGGTGTTTGTTTTCCATTGACAGAAAAGAAAACTACACAAATCACAGTTTGTCCAAGCCCACAAAGTCAGCCAGCATTTTTCCAAAGGCATGAATAAAATATTAGAAATAATCAAGACCATTAGAATCTGACAGCCCAGCAGTATCTTAGCATGATGTTAAAGACAACACATTAAGGAGTTTTTCAATTAGCAACCCAGGCCTTGCTACACACCCTGATGAATAACAACATTTTGAAATTGAAGAATTAAACTGGCAGCATCTCCAAAATGGAAGAACCCCCGAGAAGACCCTGAAAATTCACAAAAATACAGGTGAAAGCTTTGAATTTTTCAAAAGTTTTTAAAAAAGGAGTGAACTGATCTGAAGTAGATCTTAAAAGGCAGGATGATTTACATAGATCTGTGACTACTATACTATATGTAGACAATCATAGGGATATTGGAAATCGCTTGCTGAAGTCATCTGTAAGGAAAATGGTCAGGGCCCCTCAGATATTTAGAATCTTGCTGAGCATTTGATGTAAATATGCACATGCACCCAGGTGTGCCTTGGTTATTGACTAATGTAATTGCGCATGTGCACCCTGGTGTCCTGGGTTATGGACTTAAGTATAAAGGATGAGCAGCTCTGATGCACGGGGCCCCCCACCCCAGGGTGGGGACCACGGAGAGGTTGCTGCTGCAAGCTGTTGCTGCCAGTGCCCCCAGAGGCCACCGCTGCTATTACTTCTGCTGCTACTGCTGCTATAAGCTGCTGCTGCTACTGCTACTGCTGAGGACTGAAGTCCTGTTGCCTGCCAATGGCTCCCGGGATCTTTCCCAGTTACATAGCATGGACCTGCATGTGAGGCATCTGGTGACCCAGCCAGGCATGTAAGGGGTCTGGTGACCCAGTCTATACAATGGATTTGAAGGGTCTGAGACCTACCCTGACAATGTAAATGGAAACTTAGTATAACTAAAATAACGAAATGTTTTGGCATAGTCTGTAGCAAGACATCATCCAATTTGAGTCATCTGATTTTAGAACACTATATCTGCAATTTCTTTTGAATAATTTAGATTGGCAATGAAATAGGGCAGGTGAGCTGAGAGATACTATGATGAGAGGAGAGAACCAAGGACAGTGGAGCAGAGGGCTTTAAACCATTGTCTATCATTTCCAAAGAAGTTCTAAAGCCTTCTGCTTTCTTCCTTTGTGCTTTTTATTGCAGTCAGGGATATATAGGGAAATGCTTCAGCTTTATGCCTACTCCTTAAAGACAATAACTTACAACTTTGTAGGTGTGTTGTTGAAGATTTGAAGGGCAGAGGGCAGGGATGGCCAGAAGGGAGCATTTAAGAGGGAGAGGTAGTAATCATAGCTTAAGCCGAGGGAGGTACAAGGGCCTAGAGTTTCTAGAAGCCAGGACAGAGGAGGGAGTGGAAAGGGAGCACAACAAAAGACCCAGAGAGCATAAAGAGAGCCAGCCAAATATAAGGAAACCAGAATAACGGCCAGGGTTAAGAAGTGAGCCATGGAAGCCTGGATTCCAGGTGTGATGGCACGATAAGGTTGACAATCTCTTTCTACAAAAATCAAGAATAAAACTGGACAAAATTGTCAATAAACAACCATTTTAGGGCCCTGGGAATTGATCAAAGGTAAGCAATAAATTTAAAACCATTTAATCTTGGAAAAAACTGCAAGAGCTCTGGAATAAGTAGAACAGGAGTCTGTGGCCTTCGTGTCTGGGACTGCTCCTGTCCCTCCCAGCTCAGTGGGAACTTAGTTTTATCAGGATAGTGCTGGTTGGAAAGTCAGCAGCTTTGCTGCCACAGGGGTAAACTCAACTGGAAGTGGGGGTGAAAATATGCATCTTTGTCAGTTAAAAATGGCCAACTGATATGGTTTGAATGTTTGTCTCCTCCAAAGCTCAAGTCAGAACTTAATCCCCATTATGGTATTTAAAAGGTGGGGCCTTTAAGAGGTGATTGGATTATGAGGACTCTGCCTTCATGAATGGATTAACCCATTCATGGATTAATGGGTTAATGGTTTAATGGGTTATCAGGGAGTAGACTGGTGGCTTTGCAAGGAGAGGAAGAAAGCACGCGTTTGCTTTTGCTCAGCCCTCACCACGTGATACCCTGAGCCACTGAAGGACACTGTGGAGAGTCCCCGCCAAGAAAGCAAACTTCACCTGAGGAGCCCTGGACTTCCCTGCCTAAAAAACTGTAAGAAATAAACTCTGTTTCTTTATAAATTACCCAGATTCAGATATTTTGTTATGAGTAACACATTCTGCAGTATAATTCCAGGAAAGTTACTTATTTGAAAAAAAACCTCAGAAAAATAAATCAGAATCCAGAGTTGCTATATTACCTAAAATGTCATTTTCAACAACAAAAAAAATTGTTACACAAAGAAAAAGTGTAAAAACAGCAATCAATAGCAACTGACTTTGAGGCAGCCCAGATATTGGATTTAGCAAAGACTTGAAGGGACCATTATAAAATAGTTCAAAGAATTAAAATAAACTGTATTCAAAGAATTAAGGCAAAATATGATGACAATGACTCAACAAAGGATCACAAAAATAGAAACTATAAAAAAAAATAGAAATTCTGGAGTTGAAAAGATAACAACAGAAATTATCTAATCTGGAGAACAAAGAGAGAAATAAAGCTCTGGAGAAGTGGGCCACAGCAGAGCAGAGTCTGGTCCCAGGAGTCAAAAGAATCAGCAGGCAGAACAAAAAGTAACCTAAACCTGAGCTGAAGAATTTCTCAACTGTAAGCCTTTTATTCATTTGTAAAATGGGGATAATAGTAGCTGCCCCCCACAGAACTGACATGAGGATAAAATGAATTAAAAATTGTAAAGCACTTCCTGGCACATTGTAAACATATAATAATTGTGAGCTGCTATAATTATCACCATCATCATGAACACTTTGCTCTGGGAAAAGATCACGTCTGGCTGGCCCTGAGCCCAGAAGTTTCGAGAGAAACTTTCCTACCTTTAGGGAAAGTTCCTACAGGCAGCTGGAAAAAGGGAAATCATAACTGCTACTGGATGAAAACAATATAGCTATCAGTTCCTTGACACACATTGCCTCAACAAATACCTTCTAGTTGCTTCATCCTTGTACCTTTACCTCTACATTTATAATCATACTTTATTTTTAAAGTCTTTATTATTTTTTAAGATCTCCAAAAATTTCTGTGTGTAAACTAGAGCAATTTTCTCTATATGTATTCAGACCTAGATCTAGAAATAACTTTAATGTGTGCATCCTAATAAGCCTCCTTTCGATGTGTGTTGATGCTAGGAGTGGGGGAGCCATAATTAGACTGAAGATCTGAATCATACAATATCAGAAATAAGAGTTGGCAAAACATGTCACAGATTCTGCTAAAACAAGATAACTGGCAAGCCTGCGACTCTGACTTGAAGGGAATTACAAAGTTTAATTTCAAGAGACTCCACTTTCCAACAACGTATTTATCTATTTCCCTTTTTTTTTTTTTTAATACTCACTCTGTTTTTGGAACAGCTTTTCTCAGCCAGAAGAAATCAGACTGTGCTAAATACTTGCGAGTTTGCAGGACGTTGCCAAAGTAGTCGGATTCTGAAAACTTGATCTGAATAAAAGAAACCACAACATCATTGTTCTAAAAGAAGATAAGAGATGGCTCTAAAAGAAGACTTCAGCATATGAAGGAGCAATCAGCAAAGAAGCCGCAAGCCTCAAACCATCTCTCAGCCTTTACAGGTTAACCCAGGATTCACGAAGCCATGAAATCTAATCTTAGTGATTTTCTTTTAACATAGAAGCTCAAAATCGATATGGTCATTTCTGGATCACAGTGAAAAACAAGAAAAGCTGCAGTCATTTACAATGCATTCCATTTACGTTATAATTGAAAAATCTACTTTAACCTTTACAGAACATATTATCTTAGGTTTGAAATTTCTTGGCTCACAAGTCCTTGCACTTTTCTAAAATGTGTATTTTATTTGTCACATAAGATTCTTCTAATAACATTCAGTTTAGTCAGCTAAAACCTCATTTAGCTTATAGGTGATGATTTAGTCAAATGTAAAAATCCAATTTACCGTAATCAGCATTTGTTCATAAAGAAAAAAAATGAAAGTGATTCAGAGACCTATTTTCCACCCTAAGCACAATGGAGTCACTAGAATAATCTAATTATTAACAGAATTTATCTATTAACACTCGAAAAAGGCTCTGGTCATTACAAATTAATAAAATTACAGAGGCAAGTCAGAGATTATAGCTTGCATGGGAATAAAGGAGCTGTTAGCTCACAACAATGTTGTCTACTAAGACAGAGAAAGCCATAATTGATCATTGAGTTCCTTTACTTTTTTTGAAGGAGAATGGCAGATAGTTTGAATTCTATAGGCGCTTCACCTACAAGACTAGCAATACTTAACCCAGATATTGTAAATAATACCTGTACAACAGTAAAAGCAATGGTTTGTGGTCATCTCTAATGTTTTGGCTTTAAAATATATTACTGTGGCAAATAAAAACACATTTTAATAAGCAAATAACCAAGAATAATCAAATTCTTATTAGCTGTAATCTTTTGGTAACTTTAAACCATAGTCTTTTAAAAGCACAAATTAAAATATAGCAAATGCATGTATATGAAACCCCTAGGCATTACATTATAGATAAGCATACCTATCTATCTATATATATATGCATACACACACAAAGTCTGATGGTTATGGACTTGACAATCGCCTGTTTGTTGGCCGGTGTCTGGTCCACGTTTAGTTCTTCCCTAACATGAAGCGGGCACTCGTTATGTTTACGGAGAAACTTTTATTAATGAATCATCTTAACAATCTTTCCATGGGTCCAGGACGAACTATAAAGAAAGCAGTAAAATAACTGAAGGCACATGGACAAAGGCAGGAAGGAAAGTATTGATTGCTGGCATCCTTGGTGTTCTGCTTGGCCAACAAATTATAAAGATCTGACTTCAAATTGTCCCCTCCTTGAATTGCGTGGGTGGGGGAGGAAGAGCTGAAAAAAAAATCGTGGTATAGTCACATAGTGGAAAACAATACAGTAATTTACATAAATGTCTGTATGCACCAACATGAAATAATCTCAGAAATAATGCTGAATAGGAATAAGGCAAGTTGTATGTATGAGAGAACTTAAAGTTTTAAAACATGCGAAATAATACTATATTTTGTTTATGGACACGTACCTATGTAGCAAATATAAAAAAATGCATGGGAATGATAAGACTGAATTCAAGATAGTGTTTATATCCACGGAAGGATATAGGCACAGAGGAAGGACATAAGATCAAGGAGAATTATACACCGAATTTGAAATCAATCTGTTTTATCTACTTAAAATGTGTGTGTGCATGTGTAAAATTAATATGGAAATATGTTTAATATTTGTTGAAGATAGAGGTGTTCAAAATATTATTTGACATACTGTTCCAATGTTCGAGATGCTTCAGAATAAATAGAAATCTTATAATTGATTGTATTTTAAGATAGAGGTTTCCTCTTAGACTCAGAAGAAACAAAGTAAGCATCTTGTTTTAGGAAGCAACCTTAACTAGCAATCCCAAGGCATTCCCACATCATATCGTTAAAAGATGTGTCCGTTGTTCAACCCTCAGCCTTTTTCAGCTTTTGTTCCTAAGACAGCTCTGCCAGAATCTTCAGAATATGATTGCAACTGATAGACAATATTCTTGGGTTCAGAAGACTTTCTGGGAAACTCCCTCAAAGGAATTTCTTTCAAAAATATGAACGATTTCTTTCCTTTTTTTTTTTTTTTTTTTTTTTGGTAATATCAGTGGGGTCAGTTTTTACTTGTAGAAGAGTTGCTAATTGTAAGGTTTTCCTGCTCCATCTGGAAAAAAAAAAGCAAAAAAAAAAACCTTGACATCAGATTGGTCCACATAGATTAAATAGAAAAACATCCAAAACTTCCTAAGGAAGAAGAGAATCCCAAGTCTAAAAATACTTTAAATAAGTAAGGTCCTACCACAGCCATGAAGATAATCAGGGGGAGCAAAACTCAGAGGCAAGTAATTACAATTTGCTACAGCATATTTGTGTTCAGAAGGACAATGTTTAAATTGTTTTAATTATTAAATTGAGAATATTTATTTCTTAGACTGTTTAATTGATTGATTCCATTTATTTAATGGAAATCACAAGTAATAGGGGACAAATCTTACTTTTACCTCTGAGACAGGTTGTTTGGGGGTAGGGAGGGGCCAGTCCCTGTTATTCTCATATGACAGATGGGAAAGAAGGCTAAAGAGATTATGGAACTGGGCAAAGCCACACAGTCCAAATCATTTGGCTTCTACTTCAATGTTATTTTCATTGGTCCCAATAAGAAAATTAGTGATTCAACAGAAAGAGGATAGGATAGAAGGGAAGAACTGGGGATTGGAGTAGAAGCTGTGGCTAAATAAATCATGGTACAACTTACTTAATGAAATACTGTACAGCTGTTAAAATATTAGTAAGAAAGGCTATGGAAGACATGACAAAACTGTATGATAACTGTAAAGATCAGTATAAAATTATATATGAACATCAACTTCAGCTTTACAGAAATAAAGAAAAACAAAATAACACTCTAACAAAATTATGTATTATGTTCAAGTACCAAAATTTTTCATTCCTTTTCTCTATTTCCCAAATTTTCTGCCACGTGATAATACTTAGATAATTTCAAATATTTTAAAAGGACATTGAATGAGAAAAAAAATTTGAGCCCAGTAACCATTAGGAAACTTCTGTTTGTTGTACAGATAGCAACAAGAACGAATGTGCATGCATATTTTAAAACCACTTGTAATCTCCAAAAAAATTTAAACTCGGCAAGGGTCAATAATTGGCTTGAAATCCTCTTGTCCTTTCAGTTGCTGGAGAAAATCTAGGTCAAGTTGATAATGACTTTCAATCAACTCCACCTCTTGACTTTTCAATTGAGTGACCTTTGGGGAACTAATTGGGGCTCTCATGTCATTTCCTAGGAACAGCTGTCCAGATCATAAAATTCAGGAGAACCTGGATTTCTCTTCTTAAAAATCCTACCCCAGGGCCGGCCCATGGCTCACTCAGGAGAGTGCGGTGCTGATGGCACCAAGGCCCCGGGTTCGGATCCTATATAGGGATGGCTGGTTGGCTCACTGGCTGAGCGAGGTGCTGACAACACCAAGCCAAGGGTTAAGATCCCCGTACCGGTCATCTTTTTAAAAAAAAAAAAAAGAAAGAAAGAAATCCTACCCTAGATGCCAAGCACCAAATGTCACAGACTAAATGAAAGAATAAAGTTACTACCCCCACCTCATCCAAAGGTGAGGAACATGTAACCAGGGCAGAGCAAGGAGATGTGTTCAGCTTCTTAGTAGGATGAATAAGTATATGTTTATGAGACACTACATATGCCGCAGGAAGTATAGATTCTAGGACACCATTCATTTAACTTAGACCCATTTAAAGATACTCAGAGGAACAGAACTGAGGTTACCAGAGGTGGGAGGGGGGTGAGAAATTGATAAAGGACCACAAAAAATGATTACACTGTATAACGTCAAATATATTAATTATCTTGATTTGAGCATCACATATTGCACACAGATACTGATATTCAATGCTGTACCCCACAGATATGTACAATCAATTATGTTTCAATAAAAAAATAAAGATACTCAGAGACGTACCCAAATACCTATAAGAAAGATTCTGTGTTAGGCCCCAAAGAATTTTCTGGATACTTAATGGAATCCAGATTTTTGTATCTACATTTTCCCTTATTTAAATAGCAAAGCGATATGCGAGATTGGTGTGTTTAGATGGCTTTGCCCATAAGTAACATGTGCATACGTATATATACATACCTACATATAGGGGTGATGTTCAAAATGTTCAACAACTCCTGTGTATGGTATACCATGGATGCAATTCCCACAAGAACCTACATAAGAGTGACTCTGAGGGAGTGCCAACCAGCACAACCAACATTGGAACCAGATGTCCCATCTCCATGCTAGGGTGGAGGTGGGGTAGTCTTGGTCTGCTCTGACCAGTGGAACACTCCAGATGGAGTTCAGTATGAGAGCAGTACAGAGGTCTGGCTGGAAGATTGGTGGGCATCAGGGCACTCCCCTCCAGTGCCCACTCTTGGCTCTCCAACACCATGGTGGCCAGGGGTCACTTGAGAGAGCTGAGGGCAATGTTTCTTTGTTATTTTCTGTTTTGTTTTGGGTTTTTTTAATCAAATAGTACAGAATTAGTTTAATATCTTAACAACCTCTTTTGCTGGAGCATTCCATCTGAATACCACCTCACTCTTGTATAGTGAAACTCTCTGTCATTTATACACACACACACACACACACACACACACACACGCGCGCGAGTGTTCCACTGGTCAGAGCAGACCAAGACCCACTAAAGAGAATAACATAACATCTACTTGTATATATTTCTATACGCATATTTATACGTATATATGTACGTGTCACTCCCAAGAAACATTAATCTCTAAAAAATTACTCATTTCCAATCGCCCTAAGTAAATGGGGGCCAGCTATGACTTTGACTTTAGTCCCTCCTGCAGTTCTCCACTGCTTTCCACAAAAATGGGGGAAGTGCCTAGCCGTGCAAGTTACTCACCTGCAGCCCGCCCGCCTCCCCTCACTCTGTGCTGTAATGCTGGGGGCTGGGAATCTGAAAACTCGGTTTCCCAGGCTCATTTGCTAATGGCTTTGTACCAAGAGGAGGCACTGGGGGAAATCAGCAGGTGGCAGAAGGGGAAAGGATGCTGTGCTGTGCTCGTGCTCTCTCTCCCCACACTCCCTCCCCCTTTCTTCTTCTGACAAGGACTCTGGAAGAATCTTCAGTCCCTCCTCAACAGCTCAGCTCTTGCTGGCAGTTTCTCCTCTGCTCTCCTAAGTGATGTTACCATCACCTCCTACATTCTGTGCCCGTGGGCCAAGGGGTGGCAGCTGCTTCCTGAAGTTATTCATCTCTGGTTGACCTCACCTGTCCCTTGTTTGCCTTCCAACCTATTTCCTGCATTAAATCCCCTGTCTGAAATACCTACTGTGCTTTTTGTTTTCCTAGCTGATAAAACAGTCTTTCCAAAATTGGTATAAATTCACTGGAGTGTATTTCCATTAAGGATCAAAGAAATGGAATACTTTGTAAGGCTAATTTGAAAATGGACTGACCCATGCTTTTTAGACTAACTTACACACTTTCCTACGTCTGATGTCAGTTCAAATAAAGGGCATTTCCCTTCTTACTCCTTCAAAGACTACGGGAGGATTGTTGTTCAGAAATGCTTTGCTGGGTATCTCAGTTTACCTTGCCATGCACAGAGGAAAAACAAAATGTTTTCTCTGATTCTTTTTCACTCCTGCCTCTCAATTCTTATTCATTTGCTATTATCTCCACAGGAGCCCAACTTCAGTTTTCAACCTTTCTCCTTGACCTTCAGCTGCTCCCTCACCTACTCTCTCTCCTCTTCCTTTTGCGTTTGTGCCTGATGAATCATATCTTCACCAGTGTCAAATGTAGCAAGCTGTTTTTCATCTGTAACAGCCTCTCACGCTTAGAGCTTGAATTACCAGAAATTTCTCATAGGCCCTGTAGCAGTCCTTATCTACATGTTTCTTAAAACTGAAAACATAGTCCCATTGTGTACCAGCAATATTTTAGTCCTTTTGCTATTAACCTCGGTGACACTATTACAGTCTACCATGTCATCCTTTACCTATTTCCAAACTGGATTTTGTTTTCTGTATCAGTTTCTGAACACAAATGTCTTTTTACTTCATGTATTTGGATTTTTTTTTCCACCGTCAGTTTTTTAAACTATTAGAACCTCTTGAGTGTAATTGTGTCTGCTTTGGCAATGAGTCAGATGAAAGCCATTTCTTCACAAAAGTGTTTAAAAATCTTGCTGTCTAATGGCTTCCATTCAGGCCCTGGAGAAACAAAGAAGCATACCCAACACAGCATCCAGTTTGGCATCTGATTTCTTTTTACAGAAGATACAGCGTTCAGTTAGTCCTTAAATTTGGGGCTCTCAACTTAGACAGCAACAGACTGCCAGCAAAACATGATGAACTAAACACTGTAAGCGAGCTCTGAATGCTACCTTATTTGATTAAGGCTTGGGACTTTTCCATCCATAGAGTCTTTTAAATCAATCTGAGGGGCCTGGATACTGCATGAATTAATTCATGATGACTTTTTCAAACCAAAATAATCTACTATCATAAGTGCAAATTGAGAATGTCATAGCTAACACTTATATTGTGCTTTTGTATGTCAGGGTTGGTTCTAAATACTTTAAATATGTTAACTTATTTGATCCTCACAGCAATCATATATGGGAGGAATTATTATGATCTCCATTTTGCAGATGAGGAAATTGAGACACAGAAAGGCTGCATAACCTACCCTAGGTCATACACGTGGTAAGTGGCAGACAGGATTTCACTCCAGGTGCTTTGACTGCAGGGTCCATGCTCATAACCACCACACCAAACTGCCTCTCAAACTTCTTTCACATCTGACCTGGAATATTTACCAATTACAAGTAATTATCCAGTTTCTCCTGCTAAGGTACTTTGTGCCCTGGTGATGATCTTGGTAGCAACAGCTCTCATATTGATGAGAGCTACCACTTACAGTGAGCCTACTATGTGCCAGACTTTATGGTAGGTGATTTTACATTGATATAATCACATCTAATTTTCCCACCAGTACTAAAACTTGGTTATTATCTCCAGTGTCCAGATAACCAAAGGGAAGCTAACTGAAGTTAAGCAACCTGTACAAGATCAAATTAGTAAATGGAAGAGGCAGAATTGAAATCCAGGACCTTGACGGCAGAGCCTGTGCTCTTAAACACTTGACAGTATGGCCGCTCCCTTCTGCTCTTATCCTTCCCAACAGCTCTGGCAAAGCAAAATCTCCACACTGATCCCTCTGTTCCTGCAGCACAGCTGCCTGACAAGGACCCTTGAGAAACCCTTCTCTGAGTGCAGGCAGAGCTTCCTCAGTCCAGATTACTGTTCTGGCTCTGACACTCTGTGTGGCACTGAGGAGATCACTCAACTTCTTTGAGTCTCTGTCCTTTTCTGCAAAATGGTGACAAACACCATCTACTTCACAGAATCACTATGGGGATTAAAAGATAATACATATGAATGTGTCAAATGTTTCAGTATCCTTTTTAATTACCATAATAACAATGGGATTTTCAGCATTATCAAAATAGCATATAATCAGATAGGCTGTCTGAGCTTTACGATACTGTGAAGCATAATGATTTTCTTCCAGAGCAACTGGATCAATACTTTGGGAGGCTATATCTTAGAGCCCAGTGGAGAAAGTTTCTAGTTAAAGTTATCTCTCATTTTTGAATGGTCTTGTAAAATTCTGATGCTCATCTACAAAGGCACTTGTTGAATCACAGTTTCAGGAAAGAGCTAACCTCAGAACCATAGCTATGAAGGTACTTCAAAAAGTTCATGGAAAGATTCATATCATCTCTCAATTCTATTTTTCCAAGAACTTTTTGAAGTATCCTTGTATTTAAAGAATTTCTAAAGGCTACTTTTCCAAGAAAATCTAGTGAATGGTGGGTAAAAACAGGATTTTTTGTGAGAAGGAAAAAATTTTATCAGAACTATTTGTAGGAAAGAAAATACTGGCTGTGATTAGATAGGCCTGTAATGAATATATCTACTGGAAAATACATGTCCCAACATATTGAAATAAAAAAGAATTATTACTATTCCTCATCAGTAATTTACTGCAAATATATAGTCCAACTCACGATAAATTATAGAGTCATATGTATATGCACTTAATTTGCCAAAACACTCATAAAGTTTAATGAAGTTAACTCCCAGCAAGCAGATTTATTACTATTCATTTAATATGAATGAAGCAAATAAAAATTGTTTAACAACAAACATGATGTGTTAGCTATTAGAACATGCCTGTTAATTGTAAAATACTCAATTTGCTTAATTCTTTCCTTTATGATCAAATTAGGCCAAATCCTAATCCATTTGTTTTATGGTACCCACTCAACTATGCATTCTTTCTGACATTTCCTTTATTTTGAATCTGCTCTAAATTTTATGATATGTCTGGCATATTTATGCTCATATCTAGCCAAGGAATTAATCAAAAGTTGGTACTTTCTGGCACCACCAGGTTTAATTGCTTCGACTTGGGTTACTTGAAAGGCACGGGGCCAGTAAAATTTGCCAGAAAAAAAAATACAGTAAATTTAGCACTTACTGCCTTGAGGTCTTCATTAACATGAGTATCATTCATTATAAACTCAGGATAGCCAACTTTTGCCAAAACAGCTCTTGCCTATAAAAAGGAAAAAGAAAAATGATGTCAGAGTTTCAGCACTTAAATCATTAATAATCACAGAATGTAGGAATGCAACCTTTATCTGAAAACTTAATTTACTAAATGTCTACTATATGTAAGCCACTGTGAAATGCAAAAAAAAAAAAAAAAAAAAAAACCAGAAAAAATTAAGTTAGGTACTTTCTGGCACCACCAGGTTTAATTGCTTCGACTTGGGTTACTTGAAAGGCACGGGGCCAGTAAAATTTGCCAGAAAAAAAAATACAGTAAATTTAGCACTTACTGCCTTGAGGTCTTCATTAACATGAGTATCATTCATTATAAACTCAGGATAGCCAACTTTTGCCAAAACAGCTCTTGCCTATAAAAAGGAAAAAGAAAAATGATGTCAGAGTTTCAGCACTTAAATCATTAATAATCACAGAATGTAGGAATGCAACCTTTATCTGAAAACTTAATTTACTAAATGTCTACTATATGTAAGCCACTGTGAAATGCAAAAAAAAAAAAAAAAAAAAAAACCCAGAAAAAATTAAGTTAGTCCCTGCCCTCTATATACCAAAAACAGAGTGAATGTAGCAAATAACTATCTAGTACAAAATAAATAATGGTTTTCATAGAAATAGACAATATTGTTTTCAAAGTCCAGAGATGAGACCATTTCCTGATGGGGAAATGCTTAATGGACAAGGTGACCAAAGTGAGTCTTAGAGAATGGTTAGGATCTCAAAATGCAGAGCTGAGAGGAAGAACATTTCAGGAGAGGACACGACAAGGGCAAAGACAGGGAGGAAAAAATATGCAGACCATACATCTGATAAGGGGTTAAAATCCAAAATATATAAGAAACTAAATTTAATAGCAAGGAAACAACCCAGTTTTTAAAAAATGGAGAAAGGATGTGACAAATATTTTCTCGAAAGAAGACATACAAGTAACCAACATCTACAGGAAAAAATGCTAAACATCATTAATCAGAGAATAAAAATTAAAAGCACAATGAGATATCACCTCACATCTGTTAAAATGGCTATTGTCAAAAAAAACAGAAAACAGGTGTTGGTGAGGATGTAGAGAAAAGGAAAGTCTTGCACACTGTTGGTGGGAATATAAATTGGTGCAATCACTATGGAAAACAATATGGAGGTTCCTGGAAAAATTAAAAATAGAACTACCATATGATCTAGCAATTCCACTTCCATGTATATATCCAAAGGAAATGAAATCAGTATGTCCCAGAGACATCTACATTCCCATATTTGTTGTTGCATTGTTCACAAAGTCCAAGATGTGGAATCAACCTAAGTGTCCATCAATGAATAAACGGATTTTTTACAATGCAATACAATTCAGCCTTAAAAAAGGAAGGAAATCCTTTCATTTGCGACAACATGGATGAACCTGAATGACATTACACTAAGTGAAACAAGCCAGGTACAGATAGACAAGTGCTGCATGATCTCATTTATATGTGGAATGTAGAACAATCCAGCTCATAGAAGCAGAGAGTAGAATAGTGTTTACCATGGGCTGGGGGTGGGGGTGGGGTTGGAGAAATGTTGGTCAAAGGACAGAAAATTTCAGTTAGACAAGAGGAATAAGTTCAGGAGATCTGTTGCACAACATGGTGACTACAGTTGACAACCAAGTATTGCATACTTGAAAATTGCTAAGACATTAGATTTTAAATGTTCTTCCCACAAAAATAATATAAATATATAAGGTAAGAGATTTGTTAACTAGCTTGATTTTACCATCCTACAATGTACCCATGTATCAAAACTCTATGTTGTACACCATAAATATATTGAAATTTTATCAATTTAGATAAGTCAATGAAAATGAAAGAAAAAAAGACAGGGAGACAAGATACATGTGGCATTTGGGAGAGATGGCAAGTAGTTTTTTATAGCTGGACCCTAAAGAACATGAAGGTGGCAAACAGAAAATAATGAAAGAAAGTTGGCTGGGGGCCAGATCACAGAGATCCCTGAATACTATGCTAACAAGTCTACATTTTATTTTAAAACTAAGAGAGAGCCTTGCAGTTTCAAATATTGACCTCACAAGGACAGGAAATTTTCCTCAGGCTATAAGTCTCTGTTGCAAGATAAGAATTGTGGCACAGCAGGTTGCTGGCTCAAAGACAGACTAGTTACTGATTGTTATGTAAAGATACTGAGAAATTGCTATAAGAAGGAATGTTTGCTAAGATCAAGCTTGCATTGCTAAGACCACTTAATTGCCTTATTGGAATGTCATCTGGCTTGTTTCACTGAAAGTTACCAGCCTATACTGTTAAACTATAACCCCACCTTTGCTCTCTTCCTGTAACTTCCTGGTCTGGAAAAGAAATGAAGGAAGAGAACCCAAATGGAAGGGTTGGCTCTGACTTGAGCATTCCCAGGGAAGTTAACCACTTTGGGGCTTCTCACTGCTCAGAAAAGATGGGCTTTGAGTAATCCTTTGCATCTCCATCACCCAGGGGAAGAGGGGTGACAAATCCATGGGGGGGCGAAGCAACAAAAAGCAACACTAAATATTTTTAACAGGGGAGTAAAAAGAGATGAGTCATGCTTCAGGAAGATTATCCATGCAACACTGTGAATGATGACCAGGATACCAGAAAGATTGGAGGCAGAGGATCCAGAATTATTTAAGACAGTCATAATGCCATAACTATGCTTTTGAAAGACAAAGGTATTAATTATCCCATGTTTTGCAGCATGTAGGGAATGGATAAAGGGAAAATCACTCTAGGCACATATAAGAAACCTCCAGAGCAAGCACTGGCACACTATGGCCCCAGGGCCAAATCTAGCCCCCCTCCCTGCCTGTTTTTATAAATAAAGTTTTATTGGAACACACCCATTCTCATTCATTTACCTATTATCTACTGCTGCTTTTGCACTACAGTTATGGAGTTGAGTAGTTTGGACAAAAACCCTGTGACCCACAAAGCCTCAAATACTTTATCTGGCCCTTGATTTTAAAAAATTGCCAACCCTTGCTTTAGAGAAACTTGAAAGTTCCAGGTGAAAATCTCTCTCTCTCTACCCTCCTCAGATTCTGGGTTTCACAAAAACAAAAGAGCAGCTTAAAAGAATGTGGTAAGTACATTGTCAGGGCTCTGCCCAAATCCCTGGGAATCCGGTTTATCACTTCTGTAAATACCTCTCCAGCATCTATGTTCTTTTCTTTTCTAATGGCCAACATCTGACAGTCTTTGAAGGCCTGCCTAGGGCTAATGGAGCTCCTTTCCTGTGCTCAAAAACAGCTAGTTGCTGGGAGTTTGCCTTCTGCCCACCCTACCTCCACCTCTACCCAGGCAGCCTTTAGCTAATAACTGACTATAGCAGGAATTCAGGACAAACTCTGAGGTATAATTTGCACTTCAAGAATTCCCCACAGGATCAGCCTAATTATGAGATGCCCCCCCTGAAATCACACCCTCGCCTGCCTCTTACCCCTCCCTATCTTGCTTTTCCCATTCCCTTGCTGGTTTCTTTTGGGAGTATTTGCTTAATAACTTGCACAGGAATCCTCACCTCCAAATATGCCTCCAGATGACCAACCTAAGACCCAGGCAACCCCAAACACATTGGATTTATTCCAGCAGAGCAAAACCAGTGACCTTTGCACACTGCTCTTGGTAACGAGTTTTTTTCCTCTAGTCCTTTTCAATTTTTTCACTCAAGAAATAGAATAAGATAGCACATTTTCCTTATCTTCCTTGAGATAATTCAAATATTAAATATCAGCAGAAACCTGCAACTCAAGACTCAGAAAGGATTTTACAAGTGCCTTAAGACACAGTCATAATGGGTTTTGCTGTTCCAGAGATTCAAATATAGCACATATCAAATTCCGCCTCAAAACAGTGTGAGTTACACACACTAAAGCCTGATGTGACCCAGTTAACAAATAACTAGAGGTTACAACTCTCCCCTCAACAACAAACAATGTCATATGTCTATAGGTTACCTTGCTCTGAGACTGTTCTATTATTTCCCTCATTGCATTTAATTTTTCACTGTATTTTATCAGCTTGCCACAGTCTTATGCATAACAAATAAAGACCTCCAGATAGCATCCCCCCCCCAAAAGAAAGAAGAGAAAGAAAGAAAGAAAGAAGAAAGAAAGAAAGAAAGAAAGAAAGAAAGAAAGAAAGAAAGAAAGAAAGAAAGAAAGAAAGAAAGAAAGAAAGAAAGAAAGAAAGAAAGAAAGAAATGCAAGCTGAGTCATCCACAATTGTTTTCTGAACATTGGTCTTTCAGGAGCATACTGGTGAATTATGCATTGTTTTTCAAACCGCACACTCTAGGAACCCCCACTGCACTACAGAGCCTTACAGAATATATTACTTTCTGCACTGTATGTGCAGGTCATTGAATCCTTTTTATTATTATTTATTTAGCATCACCATGACTTGAAGAGTATCAGAATGGAGATACAAAGAATCCCTATTTATCTCCCAAGGATACATAGCTAGAATAAGGTAAAAATACTAGTAGCAACATTGTCAACATCTGAATAGAGTGCTCTACCCAAAATGTGCTGTGTATGTATGCCTCTATTCAGACTCAAATGTTTCTTCTGCCAGAGAGTCTGTTGTCAATTTCACATCATCCCACCCCCATTCTACATTCTTCCCTGAGAAGCTTCAGAACTGTATCTCCCCAAACCCGTGGAGTATGACTCTGGGTTAGATTGCCAATGAGAAGCACTTGGGTGATTTGAAAGGTAGAAGAGGAGACACCATTTATTCACTGTTTGTAGCCATAGGCATCTGCAGACAGCAGATACAGTGCTTCGCTAACAACTTCCAGGCACTCTCCTGAGAAGACCCCTTTGGTGTTCAGGCAGAGGAGATCAATGGCAGCCTCTGCCCTTCACTCCACCAGCTCTCTGAATGGTTGTATAAAGCCTCCAGTACCCTGTATTAAATGTCTTCCTGCTTGATATACCTAACAGGGTATATGTTTGCCTAAGGCAAATAGTGATCACATCACTTTTTAACTTTTTCTGAATGGGAGAATGGAGCACCAATAGCCTGATGGTTTGTTGAAGGGCCAAGTATTAGTGAGGCAGGTCTGAAATCAATTACCCCACTGGTTACATGGACAAGAAGGAAACATAAGTCCCACTGCAAATACTGAGAGAACAGTGATATAAATATTTAACATATTGTATATTATATCCTGTAAGAAATGTTTTCTAGGCTGTTCGTGGCTGATCAAAAACTCCAGGGTTTTTCATAACCAGTGTGTGCATTTCCATCACTTATTCATACAGACATCTGGAGAGGAGCTGCACTTAACAACTGAATATCCTTCTCAATGGATGAGGCTCAAACAGCTGCTCATCTTCACTACCTCTGTGAGCTTAGGCAAAGAAACTAACTTTCCTGAAGCAAACACTACCTATTGTCTATCCAATATCTATTCTTCCTTTCATTTCTTGCAAGCAGGATCCCATTTCTGTTCACAATGACAATGGACCCCACAAAAAAATAGCTTCATCACCCAGCATCCTTTACAGCCGGAGTTTGCTATGGGATAAGATTTTGGCCAATGACATGTAACAAAGTTCTTGTTGCACTTCCAAGAATCCATTTTAAAGGACAGATTCGGTTGGCAAGTGCTTTCTGCCTTTAGTCCATGGTTTCTCAGCCTTAGCACTATTGACATTTTGGGCCAGATAATTCTTGTTGTGGGGTGTCCTATAGATTGTAGGATGTTTAGCAGCATCTTCGGCTTCTGCACACTAAATACCAGTAGCAAACCACCCACCAAACTGTGACAACCAAAAATGTCTCCAGATATTGCCAAATGTTCCCTGGGGGCAAAATCACCCCCAGTTGGGAACTACTGCTTTAGCCATTCCTCATCTTCCTTTCTGGAATGCTGATACAATACCAGAGGGAGAGCAGCCATCTTGTACTCATAAGGCAATGAACATGAGGAAGAAATCTACATGCTAAACATGGCACAATGAAAAGCTGATGGCATCTGGAGCCTGCCATATCAGGACTGGACAGCTTTCCCTTCCCCTCCATGGCATGAGAAAAATAAACCTCTTATTTGTTTGAGGCATTATGTGTTATGTTTTCAACTACCTGAATGCAATCCTAACATGTTCTCCTTTTTATCAGATGTAGTTTGAGAAAAAAATTAGTGCCTACTTCATTTGGTTGTCTGCAAGAGTTCAGAATGATATTGTATGTAAAACACTTTTTTATCCCTTGATCTAGAGTACATGATGAATACCTGTTAGTTGTAGACTATACAGAGAAAGTAGAAACATGACTTCTTCCAAGTCCAGGCCAGATTATACCCCAATACCTTAAGTCTCCTGTGAAATAATGTCACAGTCTTTAGTCACAGGTCCGGTTTCAAGGGGCCACACTTATGGCAAGAGAAAAGTGGTGACAGAGAAAGAGCAGTGAGGTGACCCTGTGATCATTGGGGAAACACATGTGGCTTCTTAGAGCATGATGGAGGATTTCCCTCGCAAAGCCACACTCTACACATGAGCCAGAAGAACTCAAGCTATTCGCAGCCTTCACAAAGCTGGAGTACTCTTTTGAGGGCCACTGTTTGCACACCTCTTAAAATGGACACAAGAAACACTATGAAATCTAACTGTAGAAAAGATCAAAGATAATGTTTGTCTTCAGCATTCTCCATCTTGGTTTCTGCCTTCCCCCCTTTCTCTTTCCTGTATCTGTTCCTCCTAATACCTAGCAGACCTTGTGTGTTCATACCATGTGCTCTCCCATAATACCCAAATTGGCCTTTCCTTGGCAATAAACTGTGCTGTAGAGTCATCTTCTCCTTCCCTCCTCATTCATCAAAACTATTATTCTTTCAGGGCAGCTAATCCATTAGCTGTCATTGGGGCCTCAAACTAATTTATAATAAAATGTGAGTGACTAATAGCAATCTAATGTATTAACCCTGGAGAAATATCTGCATTTAAAAGAGGGGTTCATTAGCCAAAGAGATAAATCCAATTGTAAGGGACGGTTTTGTAGCCAAAAGAACCTTCTTTCCAATACTATTCAAATTAAGCCAATGGCCTATTCCATTTAATCACCATTGTGGTCCCCACATGAAACACAATGCCAGGCATGTAGCAAGTGATAAATGCTCAATAAATAGTGATTCATATAATGAGTAATTTAGTTGATAAATCCACTCTGATCAACGTCATCAACAGTATCAGAAAATATAAAAGGTTGTAGTTTAATATATGACCAAGAACATCATTCAATGCTGTTCACATCAAGGCACATTTCCCTACTAACTGATCTTACCACAGGAAAAAAAAAATGGGGAAAAGAGAGAGACTTTGTGAGAACCTGGAGAACCTTCTGGAAAATGGAGAAAAGTGTAAAATCCATTGCAATTAATTCTTGATGACCAAAAAAACTATGTTTTTAATATAAGCTATTTCAATCAATCAATGAATACTTATTGAGCATGCACTCTAGGCTCAGGACTCTTCTTAGTACTAAAGGAACATAAAAATATATAATATGGCCCATGGTCTCACTGCATTTTCATAAAAAAGCTGAGGAAAAACATTCTATGACAATTTGCTATTATTACTAATATAATGCATCAGCAGTACCTTAATTTTCTGAATTTCTCTGTTTCTCAGTTTCCCCATTTGTAGAATGTGTATTCGGATAATAAAGGAATTAGGAAGGTTGCATTACCTACATTAGGGGTTAGCAAACCTTTTCTGTAAAATAACAGATAGTAAATATTTTAGGTTTTGCAGGCCATATGGTCCCTGTCACACCTACTCTGCCATTATTCCTGGGAAAGCAGGGAAAACCTGGGACAACACAGAAATGAATGGCTGTGGCTGTGTTCCAATAGAACTTTCTTTATAGATACTGAAATCTGAATCTTATATAACTTTCAAATATCATGATATACGCTTTTTATTGTTTAAACTATTTAAAAACGTAAAATCCATTCTTAGTTTGTGGACCATACAAAAACAGGCAGCGTGCCAAATATGGTCCAAGGGCCATAGTTGACTAGGCCAACATAGATAATTCAATGAGGGTATATTGTTTATTGAGCTTCCTCAATTCATGGCACAGATCCTAGTACACAGTAAGTGCTTAACAATGTTTGCCAAAGTGATCCATGCTCAACAGTGTTGTTCATGTGCATGCAAAGCTTAGCTGTTTTTTGTTTTTGTTTTGCTCTTTGCTATTACTACCATGTAAATGCTGCAAATCTTAGTTACTTGTGAGTTTTTTCTTTGCCCTAAAGTCCTAGGGCTTGAGCTTCAAAAAACACAATTAATTTCTGTGGAGACAACAGAGACTTCATAAAGTGAAGATTATTACTTTAAGACAGATACAATACCTATCACAAATGAACTCAGAAAAATAAGGAACATTGAAAACTTACTAGGTGACATGACAAACTCTCAAGTCACACCCACCTTCTCAAAATTTTTTGCAAGGTATACTACAACTTGATAACGCTGGTGGGAAGAACAGAACCAAATAGAATTCTGCTTTATTTGTCTGTGAGCTCTGAAATAGGACATAATTTCTACAAAGATGACGAAACTGATTTAAAGATTGGTTAGGCTGACTGCTTTACTCCTGAATTTTCAAAGCCACTTAGTATTAAGCTGATCTACAGAAAGCAAGATGGAAAGCTCATTTGTTTTAATCCCCACTGACTTGGCTATTTAGAAGACTCAGGTAAATTCTCAAATGTCTTGCACATATTACATCAAAGGGATCACTTTAATCACTTAATTAAACAGCTTTGTGTTTAGTCTACATGGTTAAGTCTCCGCATGTATTTTTCTTTTTTATTAATTTAACCAACATAAGAATGGAAAAAAAAATGGAACTGATCACTGTCCTTTTATAATTTATAGGGCAACTTTCTTAAGTTTGCAATGGTTTTGAAAGCTTCAGTCAAGCTTATCCACGCCAAGACCTCATTTTCTCTGATGAGTTCTGTAATAATTATTAAACATCAATCAAAATTCTGAGCTTTAAGCACCCGGAAGTTCAGGAGACTGTACCCGAATTACACTATCCTTCAAAACAATGGCAGTTTCCATAATGCCAAGGAAATGACGGACTCTTATAGATGCCTTGGCTGAAGATAGTGCCCCAAGCAGAGTTAATGGAATTGATGAAGATTAGCCTAGAGAACAGTCTTTAATATCCTTTGGGACTATCAGGATCCCACAAATAATAACAATGCAGTTATCTGCCAAATCAAATTTTATCCTTTTGATAAGAATGGCACTGATTTATTATTAGTCTTCAAAAACTTTAATTCTGCAAATTGCTTTTGGGTGTGGTCCACAAGCTGATGCATCATGCAAGGGTGAAGGATAGATAAGCACTCCCATGAATCACAGGGCTTTATAAGTGCAAATCACAGTCCTCATTTTACAAGAACTGGAAGATAGGAATGCTCGGATTTCAGATCATTCATCGTCAACCCTGCATGAGTAATGCCACTGTACGGCAGACAATCCTTATCATTCTCCGATGTGAACATTTTTTGAAGGCATGTTCCAAATTATAAACCAGCACCATCCATCCTCTCTCCTAAAAACACCAACTCCATGTATCTTGGAGGTGGGCAGTTTCTCCAGTCTGCAAAAAGAAACTACTCCTCAGGCACAGGTAAATCGTAATTTAGCCATACTGGCACTAAACATTTCCCTGGTGTCTTTGTGATGATCCTCGCACTTGGGTGAGCCCTGTACCTGCAACAGAGTTAAAGAAAAGAACCAACATTTGAGTTGTCTTGGTATATAGATGGAGCAGGTAGTAGCAATAGAATTCAGAACCCAAAACCACCCTATGATTAATCCATAAAACAACACACCCATCACCCTGAGAGTAGGAGCAGTATTACCTCAAAAATAGAGGCAACTCTCATTTATTTCCTTTAAAATTGAATGGGAAAGTGGCCAAATCATATAATTTTTTAAATCAATGTTTTCTATTTGTATCAAGTGCGTGTAGTAAACTGCTAGCAAAGATTTTGCAAATAGAACAGCTACTAGACCTGCTCAAATGAATATCCTAAGCCTCAATTAGCTAAACCCATTTGTCTAAACATAGCCCAGATGATAAAAGCCTAAAAGCCGAAACAATCCTATGTCACAGCTGGGCTTCTATATGAGCCAAAGTAAATTACATTTTTTCTCTGTCTCACACACAGGGCTCTATATCAGGGGTCAGCAAATCTCAGTCTATAGGCCCAAACCAGTCTGCCACCTGGTTTTTGTAAACAAAGTGGTATTGGTCCAGAACATGCTACTGTGGCAAAGGATTATTTTGAGCTGAAGGCATCTGAGAATCAACAGAAGCAGGAAGAGGCTTTCTCCTTACTCCTGTTATCTGCCTAAAAGCAGAGCCTTCCAAAATAATTCAATTGTCATAAATCTCCCTTCAAGGGAGGCTTCCTGTACCAGGGGGAAGAGTGACTCCTGTCACCCAAAATGAGAAGTTGGCACCAGGTTGAAAACTTGCATAAACAGGCCTTACTAAAACAAACCTTCCCTTGCATTAGGTTCCCCCATATATTTCTGTTATTTCCTACCATTTGTTGTCCCTTAAAGTCCTAACTCCCTCCCCGTTTTAAGATGGCATATAAGCCCCAAATTCTAACCACTTCTCTGAGCTACATTTTCTGCAAGCTTTTGAGTGCATTAGTGAATAAACTTTGTCTTTCTCTTGCTAATCTGTCTTTTGTCAGTTTAATTCACAGGCCCCCACACACTAAACTTAAGAGGGTAGAGGAGAAGGTTTCCGTCCCTGACAACAGCCATGCTTATTTATGTATTTTCTATGGCCACCTTGGTCATTGTGTGGGCTATGTGGTTCATGCTTCAACAGCAGAGTTGAATAACTGCAACGAAGATCACATAGCCCACACAAAGCCTGAAATGTTTACTATTTGGCTCTTTACAGACAGGTTTGCCAATGCCTCGTCTACATAAGAGGTTCCCAAATTTTTCAAAACTACTAGTAAAGATAGAAAGGAAGAAATAAGGTACAAAGGTTAATTTTTTTCAGAAAGTTTCATCAATATATAAACATGTGATTAAATAATAATTATTTAAATAATTATATAATTAACTATAATTATTATTCATGTTTTGTTGTGGTAAATATCTAAGTTTTAAAACAGCGCCGATATACATTGAGGCCACCAGAGGGGGAAAAGGGGGAGTAGGAGTTAGTGAGAAATTGGTAAAGGGCCACAGAAAAAAGTAAATACATTGTGTAATGATAAATATAGTAATTATCCTGACTTGAGCATCACATATTGCACACAGGTGTTGATATTCAACACTGTACCCCACAGATAGATACAATCAACTATGTTTCAATTTTTAAAAAAAGAGCCAATATACAAGTATTAACAAAAAATAGGAATAAGTACCATGGAAAAATCAATGTGCTTTTTGGGGGAAAGGGAAAAACATACCCAAATTATTAAAAATCGTTTTCAAATGTAAAGATTCAAAGAGCTTAGAAATGCACCTGCAATACCTAAGCCCTAATGCCTAACATTTCTCAGGGAAATTTAATCAGCTACTTAATCCTTCCCCAATTGTTAAATTACTTATTTAAACAGGAGGCAAATTGGAGATTAACTTAAATAAACACATCCCCTTCTCTCATCAACAGCTAAGTGGGGATCATCGTCATTCTTTCCATTGAGGTTTAGCTCTGATATGAACAATTCCGTACTGCCTAAAAAACTTCTTAACAACCTTTCACATATGGTAGGAGGAGAGATCAAACTGAGATAACTGTGGTGAATTATTAAATTAGGCAAGTGTGAATTGTCATATAGTTTTTCTAAAAGAAGATGTCATAGGGCCAATGCCCATACAGATTGCTTGTTGCTTTGACACTGGCATCCTCTATTTCAGGACTTCTCAAAGCTTGGTCTCTGAACTAGCAGCATCGGTGTCACTGAGAGCTTGTTAAAATTACCAATTCGAGGGACCACCCTAGACTTTTTGAGTCAGAATGTCTCTGGCTTGGAACCCAGGAATCAGCATTATAACAAACCTTACCATAAGGCTTTATGGGTTTCTCAACCTTGCTACTACTGACATTTGGGGCCAAATCATTCTTATTTGTCGGAGACTGTCCTGTGCACTGTAGCATGTTTAGCAACAGCCTTGTCTTCTACCCACTAAATGCTAGTAACGCCACCCACAGTTATAACCAAAAATATCCCCAGACATTGCCAAATGTCCCCTGAGGGTGTAATAACTTGCATGTTCAAGCTTGTGATGCCCTCTGCACTAAACTGTGGTACTTGCTGTAGTGGATTGAATTATGTTCCCCCCAAACTCACTGAAGCTTGAATTTTGTCCCCCAAGTTTTATGTATTTAGAAGCTTAGCCCCCATGTGATTGTTAAGAGGGTGGAAAATTCTACTACAGTAACTGAAAGATGGAGCCTTGAAGAGGTGATTGGCTTATAGGACCGTGCAGTAGTGAATGGATTAAAAATGGTGGTCAGGGGAGTGGTTCTGAGGGCTTTAAAAGAAGAGGAGAATCTGTCTTTCTCTCTCTCTTGCTCTCTCTGCTTCCACCACCTTGTAATGTGAGACCCCTGGCTCACTGTCACCACCATCAGATGGACTTTGGACTTGCCAGCCTCACAAACTGCAAGCAATAAACCTCGTTCTTTAGTTACCCAGTCTCAGGTATTTCTGTTATAGCAACACAAATGGACTAATATACTCACCAAGGCTTCTGGATCCACTTCTGAGAATACCTGACACTGTATCATCCAGTCATGAAAAGTGGACTCATCCACTCCTTTAATATACCTTAGTGATTTCAGTGATAGTCACCACTATTACGGTAGTAGGAGCACTTTATGGAGAAAACACCACCATCTTCCCAACTACCAAATTTCGAATGTGCTGCAGGCACTTGCAATTTCTGACCAATGCCACCTAAATCCCAGGATGATTAGGGGCAAATAATTAATAAACAATTGAAAAATGCTTTGCAACTGTAAGTCATGATATGAATGTACCTCAAGAGCTCAGATGTACAAATATACCTAAAAGTTCTAATTATTTTTCTCTCAGTAACTTGGCAAAATCTATTTTTAAGTACTGTCAGGCATCTAAAAAGCCACGTTAATACAATTACAGATCACTGAAAAATTAGCATGAAATCCAGTTTGAAAGCTAAAATCAGTCATAGCAGGGCAATATTCCATTTAATTATAAAGATTAATTCAACCTTCATTTATTTGTGCATGTGTTTGGTCTTTTCATTTTTCATAGAACACCCGAGATTCAAATACCATCTGGAAGAATTACCGCACGAGTGTCAGTAGAGTCTATTAGAGCTGCAGATTTCATTTCAAAGTAGAATTGATAAAAGGACAAAGAGAAGGTAGGGAAAGAGCAGGGAGGAGGCAACAGAGACACATTGAAAAAATGAGGTTTCCCCTCAATCTGACAGGACTGTATCTCTCTCTCTCCTGCATTCCCTGCCATGCCACCTGCACAAACTGTCCCAAATAACAAGTCCTGCCATCCCCATTTCTTATACTTCCTGAAATAGCTAGGTGAAGATTCAAGCAGTGTTGTGAATAACAGTGTGAACTCTAACTATAAATCAGGAACTGTGTCCACTGTGTTTTTCAAAATGTATGTTACATCTTCCTTAAAATTTGGCCTTTGTCACATGGTGATTAAGAATGACCTTTTTTTTTTTTTTCATCAAAACATCCTTTCAATATTTGACCTTTTACTGAATGACTACTAAAGGCCACACAAGACTGCATACCAGGAAACATCTTTTAAAATTTTTATTGAATTATAGTATACACAAAGCATACAAATATTAAGTGTACAAATCAAAGATTTTTTTTAAACACACACACACCTGAGTTAGTATCTTTGAGACAAGAGTTAAAACATTTATAGCACCGAGAAGGCTCCCTTCAGCACTTACCCAGTCAATAATTCCTCTACTCCCCCCCAGGATAACCACTATTCTGACCTCTATCTCCATAGATTACTGTTCTTGAATTTCAAAAAGAAAAAAAAAGAGGTATGTATTCTTTTGTATTTGGCTTCTTTCACTCAACAGTACATCTGTGAAATTCATATGTGTTGTGGGTAGCAGGAGTATAAAACACAGTTTAATAAACTGCATTTCTATCCTTAAGGAGTTCATAGTAAGTCACATATGGAAAACAGGATGCAGAAGAAAACCCAATAGAAGAATGTAAAGGATGGGATGGAATGGGATGGGAAGGATCTTGTGGAAAGGTCATCTTCAAAAAGGAGATCTCAGAGCTCACCAGAAATAATGACATTTTTCATAACAAAAGTAATGCTCTTTATTAAACCCCTACCATGTACCAGGTACTATGCTGAGTAGCTCACTTCATTATCGGATCTAAATTTAACCTCAGCTCTACAAGGTGGGTATCCTCACATCACCGCTGATAAGATGAGACTCAGAAAGTAAAAATAAGTTACCCCAACTAACACAGGCAATCAGGGCCAAAATCAGCTTCTCACTCAGATTAATTTAGCCTTAACCTTACTTCAAAGTCCATGTTTTTCCAACATACACTGTCTTTTGAGGGAAGAATAATAACATTATATTATATAAATATTATTCATTTTTATAAATCCAAATGAACTGAAATTGTATAAGGTATGGACCACCTCTGTATCAGTAACCATATTCAACATACCAAGACAAACAATATTTTCAACTGTGAGAATAAGACACATGCAGACAAAGTAGAATTTTAAGTATACTTTTAAGACGTTCTCCTTCCTTCCCTAAAAATCATACCATTGAGCTTTTGGTTCTGGATACCAGTGGAACTGAACTTTGACTGACAGCCCCTGGCAGACCAAGACTTGGCCAAGAGGGGGAGTCAAAACAGAAAAGGAAAGGAAAGAAAGTACAAGAATAATAAAGAAACAGAAAGAAGAGAGGACAGGCTATTTCCATTCTGGAAATATCAGAACATTTATTTTGTAGACCAGTCAAGGCACTGAGGTAAAATAGATTCCACCAGCAGAGGGAAGGTGGTATTTGAGGGAATGGGGACCCAGGTAGAGAGGGCTGTCAACCTCGTTTAGGAGATCCGCTGGCCAAAACCAACCTGACAAATGGAGTCTAGCATGAGCACCCCCGTCCCAAGGATTCTTGGCCCTCATTCTCCCATTTCAAAAGAGGAATAATACCTCTCCCTCTGGAATCCTAACACTATCATAAAGACAAATGAGAATCAGTTTTCACTTTGAACCAATTCAACTCAAAATGTTGCTGAAGCTCAGGCCCAACTGGCTTTGGGTTTCAAATACAGAAACTTACCACAAAGCAACAGACCAGGAACCTTGTGCCTTACCCCAGAAGTCCACCAGATGGAACATGGGCTTCCGAGCTATGAGTTTTGGGATCCAAATTTGGGTCCCCTGAAACTCCGACAGCTTGGCCTGTGTTATCTACTTATAAGAATATATTATCAGCAACATTTAACTCTCTGCTACCAAAATAACCATGTCTAGGGCATGACATGTTGCAATGTGAATTGCATGTGTCCAGGTGCCTCGATGCCCTCTACCTCTGAGAGAGCCAGAATACCAGCCTCCATCCCCTCAGACTAAACTCCAGAGGTAAGTGGCAGAAAGCAGATCAGGAAAATGCAACCCAAAGCCACCCTCTGCCGCCACAGTTCAGGCCTCGTTATTTATTCTGAAATGCCCATGGGCCACATTTTGGAACAAACCCTAGCTTTGTTTTGATCCACCTCTGAAAACGCAGTCTAGGGAAGGAAATCAGAAAGGCCACCTATACTCTAGACAAAGCAGTGAACCACAGCCAAGAGACAACGCCGGCTGTTTGTAAACAGCAGCCTAAATGTCATCATCAATTATTCATCATTCATTCAACAAAGCCATTGAGTAACCTCTTACAAAACCACTTAATTTTTACCCTAGACTCAGCCCAACAAGATAGGGAAGAAGCAAGTTTTTGATCAAAAACTTGAGACAAGGATAGCTCTAGACCAGGTCAGCAAGCCTGCATGCCAAATTCTGGCTGCTACATGGTTTTGTAAATAAAGTTTTATTGGAACACAGCCATGCCCATTTGTTCACATATTATCTATGGCTGCTTTCACGCTACATAACAGATTTGAATAGCTGCAACAAAGACCACGTGGTCTTGCCAAACCCAAAATATTTACTATCTGGCCCTGTACATGAAAAGTTTGGGCCGGCCCGGTGGTGCACTGGATAGTGCGCCGCTTGGGAAGCGCGGCGGCGCTCCCGCCCGAGGGTTCGGATCCCACATA